>NC_041369.1:21746754-21834254 GCF_900634415.1 Cottoperca gobio | reverse complement strand
TACAATGAATAATTGTGTTCGTAAAGTTTTGCTCTTGTTCGAGAGAGTCCAATATTTGACTTTGTGCTCGCAACTTTAAATTGGAGACAGTATCTCACATTAAAAGAACATTTTATTATTTTACAACAATCAATATATCAATATATATATATATATATATATATATATATATATATATATATATATATATATATATATATATATATATATATATATACACACAGGCATAAATATATATATATATATATATATATATATATATACACACACAGGCATAAAATATATATATATATATGCCTGGAGTTTGAAGGTACAGTGCATGTTTGATGATGAGGAGCTCCTGAAGTCTTTGAAATCCAGCAGCAGCTCTGCTAAAGAAACAGTAAAATCTTCTCTCAGTCTCTTTATTGAATGGATGCTTATTGTCAAGCTCCCGTCAATAAATCTGTGTGAATTGACTACATACTGTCGATGTTTGGGGTGCAGTACGAGACCAACTGGGCTCGATTTCAGCAATAAACTGCGGAGTAATCCATCTGTAAAATCATCAGTCACTCTGGGCTCTCTGGATGATGTGATTACCATTAATATGGAATTAACACTGTTTTATCCAGCCGTAGAATTCTTAATATATTAGACTGGGAATAAAGTTTTAACATGAAGGGCCAGGGATATTTCATCGCTGATATTGCAGAGGAGTTTGCTGGCTGCACACAGTGAGCGGCTGACAGGACGAGTCAATGACATGAAATTAAGAACACATTAGTGTGGAAAAGGCACTTTTAGGTCTAGAAGGAGATATATTTTATGATTTCTGGCTGGCTTGTTTTCCTAATTGGCCAGCAGATATAAATGGGAGATATGCATTTGATTATGAATGGAAAAGAACATGTAATAGACTTGTGCGTGTCTACTGTAAGTGTCCCTGAGCTTAAGCTGAGTAGCAGTGTAGGACACTAATGGACTTCCTGGCAGACGTCAACTCAGAATATATGACCATGTAATTGAGGATTTAAAGTCCACCATGACATTCATAGTTAAGGCATGCTGTCTGGCTGGCTCTCTGACTGTCTGGGTCAGGGTTGTGAACAACTTTTCCGCCCAAAGTTGAGCCACAAAATGCACATTTTAAGCAACACAGTTATGACATCCACTTAAGGTCAGCTCAGTGGGACATGTGTTGCTGCTTAGGTGATGCCCTTCCACCACAGGTGACTGAATAAGTGGCCGCCTGCTGGTTTGGGACTTCATTTATGCTGAATGGCTGGAATAAAGTTGAATATACATTTCCATACATACAAAGAAAAGACTGAATGTGCTTCCTGCTAAATTTCATAAAAAAACAATGCTGAAAAGCTAATCAAGGTGCCGCAGCATCACTGAGACAGTCAGAGAGATGGAGCCTCCTTCAGTCCGTCTGATCGGAGCAATCAACTGATGAAACAGACTTAAAGATGGAGAAATGGCAGCGCTGTCACCCTCTGTGATTCCCCACACATCCTCCCTGTCTTTACACCCACCTTTCTCCATCTCTCTGCTTCTAACTGTCATTGTTCAAGGCTTCTCTCCTCCCTCTAATCACCTCTCCGTCTCTCCTTCCTCCCGTGTGAGGTGGAGACGAGGAGAATGTGCAACAGGAGTACCTCGTTGAACAGACACAGGCAGATAATGGACTCTTTCTGAAACAAGCACGGTGGCATTGTGCCTCTGAATGACGGCGAGAAAAGAAGGAAGCTGCATGTGAAATGGTGAGAGAGGGAACGAAAGAGAGGAGCAGCTACGGGAGACAAAAGCAGAGAGCATGAAGAGAGGAGATGAAATCAACATGAATGAGGTAGAAACACTGGGGAGCGAGCGAGCACATTGAGAGATGGACAATAGCCTGTGCACACTAAAGATGACCTTCATTACACAAGGCCGATTTGTGTGTGTGTGTGTGTGTGTGTGTGTGTGTGTGTGTGAGAGACAGACAGACAACAGGTGAGATAATAATAATCTACACCCAGTCGGAGTCGTATGAAACCTATTTCGGAACCTTTTCTTTCGTCTCTTCTCGCTCGTGGCTTATTTACCTTTTACAATCAAAGGATTGCTGTTTAACAAGCCGAGTTTAGTTTAATAAAGCATCCCCGTTACATTACGCTCAGTTTCCTCAGGTACAAAACAACATTAATTATGAAATCGGCAAAATGATTCAAACAAAACGCCTCAGATGCAAAAGAATAAAACATTTAACGACGAGCGTAATGTTGACTGTGAAACTGTGAGACTGTGACCAAAGAAACATTACACGTTTATTAATTAATAAGTCACCTAAAGAAACCTGCATATGTTATATGTCATCTCTTCCCGTGGGAATAACTGTTATTTCAGGTTCAGTGTTTATCCTGAAATATCCTCAGATGGCTTTAAGCAGAACGAGTCGGTGTGCAGATAAACACGCCGGTGTTTCCTGAAGGAATTAGAATTAATGTATCTTCAAAAACAGCTTATGCATCTCACAGGCCTGAGTGGTGCTCCTCTGTGCTACGTGATATATTCTTCAGATACTATCTGCACTGCGAGGGCTTATGAATTATCTCACCTGGAAAATGTCAAGTGTGACCATGTTTTCTGTGTCAGCAGAAAGTGGCTCACTGTGTCACGCTGAGTCACAGGTCTGTCTTTGTGTCAACACGCTTTGCTCGGTGCTTTCTGTCGTGACCTTCTCGGGAATCAGCATGTCGAACAAGCCCCAATTACACGCTGAAATGTTGACGTGGATGTGCAGAACATACACAAACACACAACGCTGTCCTCCTGGCCGACGCGGTGTTAACCCAAAACGACATTTCACTAAAACAACTTTCTATGAAAAAGATCTTCTGATGACATGTTTGAAAGTACAACATCGCTGACAGTCTTTATTATTGTCACGCTGGGGTGAAGGTGAGGACCCAAATGCAGTACTGGACGAGGTCTTTAACAAAAAGCGAGCTTTATTGAAATAAAGCCGAAGCTAACAAAATACAACGTAACAAAAGCACAAACCGATCAGGACACGAGCAGGACACGAGCAGGACACGAGCAGGACACGAGCTTGAGTTCAGATCATCAGGTTCTTCTTCTACAGTAGATTTATGATCTGTTTTGTATTATTTTAATATTATATCTCAAACATATGAGAAATCTTTCAATCTAATTACTTCAAGTGGAGTACATATGAAGGTTAAACACTTTGACGTGCTGTATTACAAGCTTCATGTTCAGTAAATAATGGCAACTTAGGCTCACACCATTCTGCATCTTGAGGAGAAATTACAGCCTCGACCACATTTCCTGCCGATAATTTGACAGACAGCGAGCACTCGTGGTTCCAGCTGCAGTAATCTGCCACTATCAGCAAACAGCACTTATGTCTAATTGCTAAGCACTTACTACACCTCCCACTGCAGAGCCAGTGTGCAGCACTGACTGTTCATGATAAGAGGAAGACTATCTTCTCTTTCAGAAATATATCCTCCAAGCATCCCTGGTAAAAATGAAGTTAAGTATTTAAAACAACACGTTTCTAAAAGTCCTAAAAAAATACATAGAAATAACTTTCTTTTCTGCCACATTATAATATTTAACACAATGTGGTTCACAGCCGTCCTATAACTTATCAAGTGCATCAAACATTCCTACATGCAGTCCACAGTGGGGAGCAGATGTGGGATGTGCACATCCCACGTCATTAAAATGTCATTTTCTAAATAAAACGCAGTGCAGGAGAAGTTGTACAGTCTGTCACACGTAACAGTTTATCAGCCGCAGCTGCTGATATTCAACCAAAGGTGCGTTTGATTGACCACATGTTGGAGTTTCCCTGTTTGGATTGGTTTCCCCGATCCACACTGTCTCTGTTTTGTCCTCTAACTACAATTAACTCCCGTCTCTTCCTTCTTGTGAGCTTACTAAAACGCTCTGCACATCATATGCTCTTCACGAGAATGCTTACTTTCCTTCTTAACCCAGACAGCTGCAGAAAAACAAATGCAGGCTATTCAGATTTTTTAACCAATGCCTGAAATAAACACACCATAGCATGAATCACTGCTTTGAAGGCTGCATTCTGAGTTTGAACAGCCGGATCCAGCTGGTTTACTCTTTAAAGGAGTAGTTCCCAATGTGTTTAATCGCTTTCTGGTGGACAGTGAGAAGAGAAGATCGATACCACTTTCATATTTGTTCGTTCGACACACAGCAGCCGGTTAGCTAACCTTAGCATAAAGGCTGTTAACAGCTAACACAGAGCAGCACATTACATGCTAAATCTCATTTGTTTAATTCCTACAAAAAACTAGTACATTGGTAGTCTTTTCACGGTACATTGTTCCGAACATATTTTGCTATTATTTTTGTTGCATCATCTTTTAAGAGGCCTCCTTTTTTACATGACATTTCCCAATTTGCTCGCTATTAAATTGGTGTTAAAGCTGTGTCGGTGTACCTTTAATACTTAGAAGATAAAACACTTCCCAGTAAGCTATATGAAAATGATGGCGTTAGACCTTGGTTGTAATACTGGATAATCTCTGCTTTGTGTGTGTGTGTGTGTGTGTGTGTGTGTGTGTGTGTGTGTGTGTGTGTGTGTGTGTGTGTGTGTGTGTGTGTGTGTGTGTGTGTGTGTGTGTTCCCATGCCTTTTATTAAAGTGTGCCAACATGCACCTCTGTGTGTCTGTGAGTTCCTACAGACGTTTCCGTGCACATCTCTGTGTTTGCATGCGTACAGTATGTGTTCACAGACAACAGTGTGTGTTGCTGTGTGTCGGTGTGTGTGTGTGTGTGTGTGTGTGCGCGCACAGCGACCACATCTATCACGCAGTCCAGAGAGCTACCGAGTGTGAAATCAACTTTGACATTCATGGTTCTAACCTCCCAAGGCCATCCTAAAGCGGAACACTTAGAGTGGAGTGTCACTTTTCAGACAGAGAATAATAGCTGAGTCTACGCTGGTCTTTGAAGACGACTTTTCATTCTCTCACTGACTCTTATTCATTTTGACCTACCCGTAGAAATAATGGGCTAAATACTCTTATCTTCCTTCTTCTCTACGGCTCACACTGCCTCCTTGTACCCCTCTCTCTTTTGTCAATGTTCTCCAAAAAAGTCCTCACATCACAACGATGACAGGGGGTTAAGATATTCAACTGCAATAAAAAGAAGTACAGTTGAAGTCCTAACTATGGGTGGCATGAATATTTAATCTGTGTTTCCATCCAGCTCGGAAATTACTTTTATGCAAAATGTAGATAGAATGAATATAACTTGTGTTTCTATTAGCTGACTATAAATGAATAAAAAGGCCTTCTGAATGTCAACAAACTGAAAGCAAGAGAAAAACTAAGAGCTGTTCTAACTAAGAAAGCTTCAGTTATTTCCCAGTGATCATGTTTCAGCGATGAAAACAAAGACATCGTATTGTTGTGATGCGACAGCATTCAGAACATTTGAGGTCATGGTGGACAAACACTGCAGACCAAGTGTTTCCAATAAAGCATCATAAATAAACATATCTGACGCGTGCAGCAATAGAAGATCGTTTTGAGCTGAATTCTGACCTTTTGACCCCGTTAACAAACCGAGCTGTCAGACTCGTCCCTCTCTGTCCTTCTCACGTTGAGCTCTCGTGCTTTGTTCTGCATTTAATTCCCACTTTGTGTTCATTCTCCCTCCGACCTCCTCGCTTTCTCTTGTTGAAACATCATCTTTGATTGTTGTTTTTGGGGCGAAACCAGTGAATTCTCTCTGTAGGAGTATTTTATTGGTTTAAGTTATACAGACAACGTACTGTGTCTCTGCTCTTTTCTTTTTTTTAAACAACTTTTGTGGTTGAATTTCTCCAGACTCACTGAACTTGACGAGACAGGCGTCTGGCTCTGCTAGATGAGTCTTCGTTCAGGCATCCGATTGTGTGCAAGACTGTTTGTCATGCATCGTGCTGCGGAGAATTATGGCACGAGAAGAGACTGAAGAGCCCTGAACAAGAACAACACTGCACACACTGGTAGAAACATAAGCCGAGTATGTTCTTGGTTATGATAACAATGCTTTGTGATGTATCAAACTACATGTGAAATGATACAGTTTAACCCCGTTACACCACAACATGTTTGTGTCAACACAGCCGCTCCAAGCTGGACTCGATGCCGTAACGATTCAATACACTAAGCTGAGAGCAATTATCCAGTTCTTAAGTCAATAAAGTTCACTTCAATAAGGTACACCACTACAAATGGTGCCGACTGTAATAACTAGAACGCCTTCAGAGAGAACATACGTCCACCGAAGGGTATGCAATCCTCCAATATTCTTCTGGATCCAGATCATCATCAAAATGTCCAAGAAACTTTACAGAAATCTCTTTTGGAGATGCTGCTAACAAACAAACACTCACATAGCACTACACTCACACTACTTGGTAATGAATGCCTGAACACGTACTGTAGTTATAACTTACACCAGAGGGTTGGACGGTCGATCTGGGACACAAGGATTCATTGGTGTCTACAGAATGCAGGAAGTTGAAACATGGATGCTCAGTTTGCATGGACCTCGCTATGAATGATTATGTCCCTGAAGTTTGAACTCAGGTCACAGACATCGTTTTCTTTAGAGGTTGCTGAGACTTGTTGTACTAAATGAAGAGTTCACAGTGTTCACTGCACTTTACTCATCAAAGAATTAAGAAGACACAAATAATGTTCCTTATTCCAAGCAGCATGCGCTGTATGACACCTTTAAGAGCAAAGATGCACAGAAGCATATCTGATAAGTAGGGAAGACGTAGGATATGCACTTTTAAGGTAAAGAGATAGAAGCTTTATGTTCGCTGAGCAGTGAGCCATATGGTGTGTGTGTGTGTGTGTGTGTGTGTGTGTGTCTGTGTGTGTGTGTGTATGTGTGTGTGTGTGTGTAATCTTGTGCTTGTACATTTGTTGATTGGTTGTAGACAGCTCCAAGTCTCCTGATCCCTTTTCTCTTCCAACAATGTGATGACGAAGAGAGACAATGAAGGCAGGAGGGAGATGAGCCGTGAAGAAACAAAGATGGAAAGAGAAAAAACCTCATGTTTTATTTTTACCTTCTTTTGTCTGATTAAATCATTACTTCATATAGATTTTGCCAGCAAAAACGTAAGAATGTGACTAGTTTTAAGTCACTTTATTAGTGTGAATAATGTGGAATGGTATTTTTTATATCTACGATGTCTTTGCATCTGAAGACTGGAAACACTTTCTGATGTGTTTTTTGGCTGGCAGGGAAATCAGGAGGGAAGAAAAGTTCCCCGAAACCCAAACAAATCCCAAACTTTCACAATGTTTTCATTCCATTTACTCGCACTCGCCTCTGTTCCTCCCATTCCCACACTTCAAATTCATGTGACAACTGTGAGAAAGTAGTGTTTTTACAACCTACTCTCGCAGCACGCCTTGCTTATGTAGAAAGAGAAAAGCCACACGTTCTTAAAGTCCTACAGTTTAATTAGTTGATCTTTGGAAATGTTGTTTCATTCTCAAGTCAACAACTGCTCGGGCGTGCAGAAGTCAAGAAGTGTTCGGAGACCCGGATCAGCGTCCAAATGGAAACACTTGCTGGATCCAAAAAACAAATTGGTATTCAACTAGTTAGAAGGCATATTATTCTGAATAAAACATTTCAGGTAGTTATCCCATAATAATCCACCGTTTCAGTTTATTTCAGGGTAAGAAATACCTCTCTGATGGTTTTACTGCAATGAGGCCAAGACACCCGTCAATCAAGCAAAGCATTTCATCTCCTTAATCAAATGCAGAAGGTTTAGCGATAACAAGACGTTCAGTAGGAGAAACACATAGTGGGGAAACGGTGAAAAGCCACAATAAATACAAAGATAAGCAGCAGATGTTCCTCTCAGAAGTGATTCTATCATAATGTGAGTAAATCTCTCTCTTGTGATCAGGAAGTAATGACAATTAAAACATGTCTTCCATCAGAATGAAGGTGCGGACATGTTGCAGCCACATGGTAACTGATTGACACGATATGTTATGGCTACATTCTCCCGTTCTACTGTAGAAACACTATATATGCATTTATCTCTGCTCTGTAACATTGGCAACCATTGAAGATACCCCCATTTGACCTCCCTTCAATGCATTTGTATAAAGTCTTGTATTAAGTTGATCTGATCTTGGTTGATGTTTATATTTAGGCATCAATACATTGTATAACCTTTGTTTTAAACCCGGCAGCTGAGGTTAGAATACATTAATTTATACTGACATTTTCCTCCCACTCCAAGAAATCTACTTCTGCCTAATATGCTTTTGGTACCAGTAATATCCCTTTTCTGTAGTCCTTTGTGTTTGACATTTTAATAAAGCGCTGTATTGTTAGAGCGTACTCCCACTCTCCCTCTGTCTCTCCTCGCTCTCGCCTCGCGTTCTCTTTTATGTTGTGCTCGGCAGAGATTGGCGTCAGCATATTGTTGTATATAAGATCAGTTCTCAGTGACAGAGAGGGAAAGAGGGAAGAGAGTCAGATGGAGGCATGCAGAAAGGCACTTGGATGCAGAGAGAGGGAGGAATGAATAAAAGCAAATGATATGACTTATGACAGCGAGCGAGAGTGTTGACTGGTGATACTAAACTAAACTGGAGGGTGAGGCTGGCGAGAATCAACCTGCCCGCTCTCATGAAAACAAATGTTCGGTATCAGTGAAGAGTCGTCCGGTGAGTAAAGTGCAATTTATAAATGTCAAACCCTAGGTATGTTTGAGGTCATTTAGAAACATAAAGATGGAAAAATACCCAAACTGCTATTCCATTCCCAAGTTGTCATTTATTCTATGGACGTGATAAAACTTTTAGTTGATGGAAGTTATATCAACGTTTTTCCAGAAAGTAAAAAGTGCAGAACTTTAACCATCTGTTTTTTTAATTATTATTCTTAGTTCTTATTTTTTGGATTAATTTATTTTAGATTTCTTTTCAGTGTAAAACTAAAATCAAATATTTGTTCAGGTTTTTTATACCATACATGACCCTGAATGACCCTGATGAGGGCCACAAGCTAAAACACGTTTATGTAACCATAAAGTTTTTCTTCAGGTTTTTCCTTCTCAATGCAACTTGGCACCAGGTGAAGTTGTGGGAAATCCAAACTGGGCTTCATTAAAGGACCATCGGAAGCAGACATAACTAAATCCACTTAAGAAGAGGTCACTGTTCATGTGAAACCAAAAGCTTGTCATGTGACTCTGTCCAAGAAGTTCTTGATTAAAAGCTCTCAATTCTGAGCACAGATTGAATTGGTGGTGGTGGTGGCCTAGTGGTCTAGTGGTACACCTTCCAAACAAAACACTAGAAGGTCGGGCAAGGTACTTAACCCTGAGTTGCTCCAAGGAGACTGTCCCTGTACTTAGTTCAATGTAAGTCGCTCTGGATAAGAGCGTCTGCTAAATAATGTAATGTAATTCTTCTTACATAAACCTGAAGATGTTAGATGTTCTTATAATTGACTCTATTATCTCGTTTATTGTGGAGGAATATCATCTAAACGCGCTCCTTTTGTGAAGCTTTTGTGACACGGCGTTGAGGCAGTCAGCAAGATACGGAGCTCTCCATCGCCGCAGCAGCAGACAAAGTAATTAACCCAGATACAGCTCGCTCTGCTAGTGGTTCGCTGTTTCAGGTATTCTTACCAGCGCGGACTTCTCACCATTACGGTTACAGAGGAAGTAATTAAGACACATACAGAGGGAATACGACTATATTAGATCCTGGATGAGTGCTCCTTTGGGACAGTTTGTTCTCGTTCTTTCACGATCCTTTTGTTTTTTGTCACACACACACACACTACCACCGTCTTCCACCTCTATTCTATATCTCTTCCGAATTCCCTCCTTCATTTTCTAACCCCCCCCTCTTTCCATCTTCTCTTCCTCGTCCCCGCCTCAGGCCTCTAACTGCTATGATGACTTCATTTTCTGGGCTGAGGGAAGTTTCTTTATTAGCCGGTCTTAATGGTTCTTTATGATGGCCTAGATATGGCAGTCAATCTTCCCAACGCAGCGCCTTTGAGGCTGTATTTAACACGACTATTAGTCTGACAAGTCCACAAGTGGTTGACTGAAAAAGGCGTCTTTGCACAATCTTCCTATTCTCTTCCAAGTCCCAACGTCTTCTGGAGTCTGCCTTGTTTAACCTCTTATCGTGCAGGAGTTTTATTTTGCCTTGTGTTGTGTACAGTCCACCGTGCTGGATGTGGTACACATGCCATACCTTATTAGAAAGCTTAGAACCTCGTCTATTTAGATTTTGAGATCACAAAATCAAAATTATAACTTTGAGCCAACTCACCTATGATAATAATCCTGTAATCAGTAATAATCGAAAAAAAACACTCCTGTGTCATTGCCAAAGGTCCAAAAGATCATTTCCAGTAAAGATATATTGATCGCCAACATCGTCACATCCATAAAAGCCCATAAACAGCTGTTGCAATCTTTGAAATCAGCTGATTGATGTGTGTGATTTTCCATTTATACTCAGTAAAAACGTTATTTGCGGTGTCTGCAGCGCTGACCGCTTCATTCCAAAATGGAGATCGGACTCTAAGCGTTCGATTGACACCTCATTTGAGCCAATCGAAGCTTCCATGCCTTCAACTGTTTTGCAAGAACAATCTTTAGAATGAGACCAAAACCATGCATCTGGTGCAAATGGTTGAAGAGCAGTTTCTAATTGACTTTGGGTATGTCGTTTTTAGGTATCTTCAGGTAAATTCGCCCACACTGTAAGAGGTTAAGCTCTTTTTTTTTTTTTTTCCTGTGTTGTGTCTCTTTATATATCTTGGTATCCTCATGTGTCTCTCTCTCTCTCTCGCTCTCTCTCTCTCTCTCTCTCTCTCACTCACCGGGTCTACGTACCGCGAGCATTAGCCTGACAAGTTCGTAAGTGGTTGTGTCTGAATGCTCAAGGATCCACTTCCTTATTCACTCCTGAAGTGTTCCTGCATTTCCATCTTTGTCTCCTCTCTCTCTGTCTTTCGAGCACATTCATTATCTAGCTTCTGTGTCCATTCATAGTCACGCTTCATTATACAAGACCTGCAAGACTGTGTTTAACTTGAATATTAGGCAGCCAAGTCCAGCACTGGTTACATGAATAGCAGCAGAAGATAGAGTTCTTCTCACTTTAATTGCTTCTCTGTTTCCTCCTCTGCTGCTGTGGAGAATATTTTACACACAATTAAATTAAGAGGTTTTTTCTTTTTCATCTTAATTTAGAAATAATCAGACCAAACCCACATTGTGAAAAGAAAAAATATATATAAAAGATGAAAAATTTAATTGTAATTTAAAAACTACTTCAATAACTTACAGTGAAAAATTCTGTGGACATCTTCTAAAACATAAAATAATGTTGCATGAATACTTATTTCATGACCTTATCATATATATTTGATAATTTGGAGAAAACTAAATAAATGCAGGGAAGTAACAAGTAGATTGTGTCTTTAATAAGCTGTTATAAAACATTACATATGATTGCAATTGTCTGGTTGGTGCATCAGTATTTACAGATACACTCACGACAATAAATGTTCTTTGTACTTTCTAATGTACTTCCTGTAAATCATTTGTGTTGTTGTTTCTTCTTTTCTGTCCACCCAAAGTATATTTCACGTGTCGCACTGATACTAACCTTTCCAACACTTTAGTAGTCGCAACATCTGCACAAATACAATCAGATGTCTTTCTCTCTTGACACCCTCTTCTCCATTCGGCTTCTCAAAAGAGCTGCTTTTGAACCAATGACACGTGAAGCAAACTTCCTTTGGTTAGGAATTAATACTAATTTATTGATTTTTAAGGTTTCTGATCTTTACTTGTACTTAGTGTGCGATGTATAGAGTTGTTTGAAAATAAATGGCAGCTTTACATCGTCAGTATATATGGATTATACCATTTACAAATCAGTGATCCTCCATGCTCTTATTATTAAAAATAAACATAATAATAATTCTGAGAATTCTTCTTTTTCCCGCTTTATGTATTTACTTGAACACACTGCAGTTATAGATACACAGTCAAATGTTTTACAATTTGGGAAAAGATGAAAAATATGGCAAATAGTAGAGAAAGAGAGAGCATGATGTGGAAAAACAAAAGGTTGACTGTGCATGTGTGAAAGAAAGCTTTTTAAAATACAGGGAAAGTCTCATGAAAGGGTTGTTCTGCTCCTTCATGAGGGGACGCTCAGTTAATATGACGGTGAGCTTTCTTCCAGGATGTAGTATTGATAAAAGATTTCATTTTCATTATCAGCGTTTCATTCCAACAGGCCAGATATTTAAATCCAGGCCAGTTTACACTCTCACTTTGACTAGAAGTGGATACATTTCTGCAATATGTAATGTATATGTATATGTTAATGTTAAAAGGTGATTACTAAAGTTTTAAATACTGAATAAATACATAACACAAAGGTTGACCCAATAATTCAGACGAGCCTCAGTGGAATCAGAAAACATTATTTTCCACAAAATATGTAAAAAGTAAAAGCTTATGCTGACGATACGTGATGATAAGACACACTGGAACTGAACAATGTAGTATTTTACTTTATGATTAAAACAACACATTTTTTCATTTGTGGGCCGGATTGGACCCTCTGGCGGGCCGGTTTTGGCCCCCGGGCCGTATGTTTGACACCCCTGATTTATGGAATCCAGAAAAAACCTCTTTCATAATGAAGTAGACAGGAAACAAGCTGTCAGGTTGCACTCAACTGCTGATTTTAACACATTCACGTTTATAGAAATCTGCAAAAATGTTACGTGAGCAGAAGCTGAGATTTGCAGAGTTGTTGTGACATACGACGGTCACCAAGGGAAACACACATCTTTAAAGCGACTGGAACTTCACACAAAGTCATTTTCACTTCCTCATTTCTTTTTCTTAACAGGGTTTTAACATTTCAGCCGTGGGGTTTAATCATTGAACGATAAAACAACAACTGGTAATATTTAATTACATAAATGACTTTGTAAAAAGCTGCAGATAGGGAATAAAATGCAGCAATCATCTCTGTGTGTCAGTGGAGGGTGAAACTCCTGCTAATGAGCCATTGGTGGAGCTGCAGTCCCAGGGCAATGGACAATTAACCAGGAGACTCATCTCAGACTTACTTTCTTTTCTCCTTTTCTTTCTGTCTTTCTAGCGACTCTGGGAAAGCGTCTCTGAACGTGCAGCGCTCTGTGTGAAGTTGTGCGTCGAGTACAGTCTGTGTGTAAAGCTCATTAGACTAAAGACCTCATGCTCACAGCGGACAGAGAGAGAGAGAGAGAGAGAGAGAGAGAGAGAGAGAGAGAGATGAAGTGTGTTCGTGTTGTGTGGTTAAACTGTCCCCCGAGTGCCAAGAGAGGATGGAGATATCAGTGGGCGGGTGTTTCAAGGCAATACAGCTTCTGTGTTTGGACTTGATAAATATATTGGTTGTGTTAAAAGCATTAAGGGAAGAATATAACAGGGAGGTGTCACGTTTGATTCCTAAAGTTTTTTAAAAGATCAGTTAAAGGAGGAAAGAGAGAGAGAGACTTTAAAGAAGCCATTTGGTTTAATATTCCAACCATGATACAGTGCACATGCCAAAACTCTTTAACAGCAAATATGTTTCATAAACATAACAACTAAATGTTTGGATTTAGGTATTTCTCAAGTTTTCCCTTTAATATTCATATATATATATATATTCTTTTGTTTAGACAACTCAAAGCACTTTATTTAAATTATGCAGATCAGAAACTGTTTTATTCTCAGATCAGAACATCTGGTGTATTTCAGGACATTTTACATATTCTGTCGTTTAATTTGAAGGTCGAACGATTCAGAAAGAATATTTAATTGACATTATTTTGACTAATATTGTAATTGTGATATTATCATTTTTACATCATTATTCTCATATTCTTATGGAGAGATCTCTAAGTCTGTAGAACATGATGTGTAGGACAGGATGTCTCTGCAGCAATATTTAATGTAAAATGGTATTTTGATAATTGTTTCGTCTTAAACAAGTTAGCCATACTTTTAATTTGATGACATTTAGATGAATTATTCAGCCCTAATACGGAGGCCGGTGAATTTTGGTTAAATATTTAAAAGTATTGCTGACTTGAAGCAGGAAGCGTTAACTTTTTCTTTATTGATCACAATCTTTCTCGAGCTTTAACGAAGATATTGGAAAAAATGTGAATATTAATTCGACAATATTGAATAGGAATATCAGGGACACACTGGTACCATGTGATGCATGGAGTTGATGCAGCTCAACCTCAACAGGCAGGGGTGGAGGGGGGGGGTGGGACAAAGAAGACATAATGTTATGGGGATCGAAGGGATGGCCTCTCTCACATCTCCTCCACCCTGCCACTGCAAATGTTATAAATGCATTAAATATTGTTACATGACATTTAGCACGACGCTTTCTGTTGAATAATGAAGTAGCACAAGTCCATAAATCCTGACTGTGCCTGGCCCACTTTGCAGTATTACTCCGTGGCAGTATTACGGCCACGCTGACCAAAGGCTTCTCCTGCTTCTTAATTAATCAAGTGATGTAAGCTGAAAAATAAAAATGATAGCTGGTGTTATAGTGGCGTTGTCCAGCCCATCGGGGCTTTTTTAACTGGCCACCCTTTGGTTTTATGAGTCAATAAAAAAGTTTAAAATAATGGCAGAGGAGAGATGGTGGGTTTGTTAGGAGAAGAGGAGAAGACGGAGAGGTAAAAGGGTAAACGGGTCAGACAGGAGTGGACATGGAGGAGAAAAAAGAAGAGGAAGTCTGGAGGGAAAGGGAGAAGAAAAAGGCACCGCTTTGCAAATCATTCCTTATTTTTCCTCTCCCCGACGAAGGAAAGAAACTATCCTTCTGCTTGCATAAAACTGTATTTATAAAAAGGACCTTAGACCTTCATCAGGTAAAGCATTTCTTCTAGACAAACCAACTGCTCTCTCTCTCTGGGAAACAGATGCGTTGGTGACTGACATCGTGTGAGAAGCCTTGAGCACAAAGCACACGGGACGGTGAGCACATTAGCACACATTACTGTGAGAGCTGCAGCCTTCACTATCAACCCGAGTTCAAGTTCTCCGATTCATTCTGAAGCTCAAGGGCAATGCAGAAACCTCTTGATCGAAATAACCTGCAACACGGAGGCAGCGGAAGGTGAGGCTCTCTGTACATTTATTATTTATCTTAAACACTGTAAAAGAAAAAGAAAAAATATCTTTTAACTGAGGTAAAAGTCAGTGTAGTAAGAAGCACGTGAGAGCTCTTCTATTAGCAAATGAATGTGATGATTCTGCTTTATAAAAAGTTAGATAAAAAAAGGAGATTATTTGTATTTACTTTAAAGCAATCAGATATTTACATCATCAGCTGTTCATCCCGCAATGTTTCCTGGTTTCTATCTCTACTGAGATGCTGTCACTGTGTGCATTCACATGTTGCACTTTAAGGAAAACACGCCACGCTAACAGCTGTGCTAAACAATACAGAGGAAGACAAGTTGTGTTGGACTCTTCATCTGAAAGTCCAAAGAGAGAGTGAACGTTTAAAGATCCTCTCCACATGTTCATGTCCTTTGAGTGTCTGACCTTAACTTTACTGACTTGTATCTTTGTTTGTCATCAGAGAGCTGTTTTAACCTTCCTCTCCTGAAGGGGGAGTTATCTGTGTTCCTCCCCTTGAATCTGAGAATCAAACGCACCCCGGGCAGAATAGATCAAGTAAGTCACAAATCTCAAACAGCCAATCGATGTCTGATATGCAAACAGCATATCGTTAGCATTAGCACAGTGAACGTTTCTGACAGCAAACATGGTGGAGTGTGCAGGCATTTCTATTCAAACCGGACCTGGAGCTTCCTCCCATATCTGCAAAAAACTTCCACTTGATATTATTTCATGTTACACAACCACTAACGCTGAGGTGGGCGGAGCCTAATCCACAATATCTCAACGAGGAGAGTTCAGTGTTTTAGTCTTCGTATGTGGGAAACCCGTGTTAATAAACAAAATATTAATCATAGCAGAGTTCTTCTACATGCCCGAAGGGAGACTTTGCTTATGAGGTTAGACTATTATAATAATCAATATGAACCTGCACCTGAAAATTGTAAAAGCTGAGGTATTTCATAAGCAAACGTTATCGCCCGTTCTATAGCTTAATATTCCACGGTGCAGTTTAAACGCTGTGGCACTTTTATGTGAGTCACTTGTTAAAAACTGGACATTTGACATCTCATTTTTTTCCGGCCACGACTCAAATTGGACACATTTAGTTCCCTGAGACTCAAATGAGAACAATGCCACATTAATGAAGACATTTTATTCAATACTGAAGAGTATGCACTCATATAATGGCTCTCATATTAAAAACATTACCAAAGAGCACCATCCAATTACTGCTGGATATTATATGTCATATTAGAGTTTCTTATTATATCTTATGTGAAATCGTTTTTGGACACTTGACCACTTCTACCTTCGGCTCCTAAGCTAAGAGACACTCCTGTGTGACGCACGATGAAAGCGAACAACACCAGGGCTGAATCACAACACCTTCCTCAATATTTAAAGACAATACATATTTTATCACAATCAATTCAGCTTGAGATCACATGAAAGAAATATCCTCCACAGTTGGAAACGTCTGGGAAAGTTGTGTGTTTGGGAGTTTTCTGAACACTTGGATTTTTTATCATCTTCATTTATGATTTATATCGAAGTCCTTGAAGTAATAAAACGGCACTTTGGACAGAAAGAGTGTTAAAGTAGTCGGTGTAGTTCTAATTGAGTATAAGTTGCAAGTAAAATGTTTAGTTTAAGGTGGACGAGGATGAATCCATTTAAAGAGCGTTTTAGAGCAAAACGGTAATAAGCTGATGAATGATGCACTGTGACCGATGAGGTTATGAAATATCCCTCCTCTGGTCCAGGAGTTACAGGTCGACAAGGTTTATCCTTCAACATGCTGTTGCTGGTTTCTTAATGCTGCATGTCATTTGTAAATAAAACTAAATAGTTCAGATTCTGCCCATTTACAGTTCCATTAGCTGAGGAGAATTGAGGCTCGGTGGAAAATGTTTTCTTCTTCGTGCTTCTCCTCTGCACAAATGACTTTCTACAGGTTCCTTTGAAAATGTGAGAAAAACTATTAAAAGTGTTTTATTGCCAGATTCAGATGCACTTTGTTCCCAAGATCTGTACTCTTTGTTTCTTTTTGTCCTTTCTTTGTATGCTTTAAGATGAAAAAGTGTTTTTCAAAAGAATATTAGTCCAGCAATTTTGTAGACTGTACACACACACACACACACACACACACACACACACACACACACACACACACACACACACACACACAGTGCAGGTCTGTTCTTTGTTCATTGTTCACTTGTATCTGATGATAACACGGCAGGGGAGGATTCAGTATCAGATTTAACTGTCTTTTATCTGGATTAGGGATTAAAAGATTACAGCGAACATGAATACGTAATCTGATTAAGCTATTTCATTATTAAATATACAAACCCCACACTGGACTCATATTGTTGTCGTATTGTACATCGAGTGCAAGCAGTCAAACATGTCTGCGAGTTGGTGGCTTCAGTAATTGCTACATCAGTAATGATCGAACAAAGAAAAGTAATTACCACATCCTTTATTCAATGCAAACTCTGTAATTGCAATAGTGAAGACATTTGAATTGATTTGTATTCAAACTCTCTAATTAAATATATCATAATGCATACACAAATACTTTGGAACAGAGATATAATCTGTTCTGCAGACATCGCACAATACCGATACCTTAAAATGAGAAAACAGCCTTATTGATACAGGAAAAAACAAGTCCAGAACACACACACACACACACACACACACACACACACACACACTTTACTACATTAAATTGCAAGTCAGTCCATTGAGAACAATCGTGCTTTCTACCTTTTGGCCTAAACGGGTTTTAAACCAGCAATTACCTTGTCTTACCGGGCACTTTCAAAAGAAACCGTCTTTAATGGCAAATTTAGGAGGGCAACGTTATCACGCACTCTCAACAACATTACACACTCTGCTGCACTCGGACTGAAAGGTCATTTCACTCCACTCCACAATCGAGAGGATGGTCTGCGCTTTGTTCAAAGTCAGAAACTGCTTCAGAAAGAATAAACAAACTTTGGATCCAAACTGAGGCAAAAGTAACTCTTCACCAAACCTTGAGAGGTTCTCCTCACTTCACCCCTCACACTTACTTTACATACGTTATCGTTGGCCTCTCTAGCGTCTCCTTTTCTTTCTTCCTCTCTCTTGTTCTACCTCTTTCTCACTCACACTTCCTCCACTATTTGTTTTTCTCTCTGGTAATTCTCCCAATCCACCAGGCTTCATTCCCACCTCTGTGACTGATCACACACACACACAGTGCTATCTGGTTTAGTGTGCATAATAGGCGCACCATCTCAGCGAGTGAAGTGTCTCTATTTGCTGAAAGCTGCTAAATGCAAGGTGCAACCACAAACATACAACTAAGATGCAAATATGTTCGTGTCACTTAGCGAGATGAAGTGGAGACGCAGCAGGAGACAAACTTCAACACTCAATTAGCAACAATCACTTGTTAAGAAGGAGTGAGCTCCCTCCTTAGTCTCACGATTAAGGACGCAGTAATGATGTAGACGCTGTAGTGTGCGTCGCCGCGTTGGAACTTTTTAAAAAAAAATTCATTTTTTTTGCTTTGAAGGTTAAAAATAAATTCAGGAAATGAAAGGTAAGGATGTCACACAATGCATTATGGGAAAAAAAATAATAATTGCAAAACCACGAACATGTAATTCAGCACATAATGGACTATTATCATAAAGATACAGACCCGTTGCTTTTATGTCATTTTCTCCACGCTCACCTGTATCTCGCTGTCTCTCAGAGAGGGAGCGAGTGGCAGCACTGCTGTTCAGAATGACCATCCTCATAACACAATACACCGCGTCCACAAAGGAAGAGACACCTGCACCATGTGAGTGTGATGCATTGTGGGATTGCCTTGAAGAGATATAAAGAAAAGATGTTTAACTACTGTGGATTGTTCTTTAGCCAGTCCGTGCTCAACCTTGTTACAACTTGGTAGCACATAGTTGCACCACGTACATGTTAATGGATTGTTTTCTTACTCAGGCTCTTAGTGTGAATATTCTGTACAATCTTGAGCATAACCCCAAAAAGCAGTCCAGAAAATTGACTAAATAACTAAATTGAAGGGAAAGCCATCACTCTCTGCAGGACTTTCCCCGGGCCAGCAGAGTACTTATTTATTAATGTAAAAAGAATATAGAACAAACAACATTAAAAGATAAAACTGTTCACGGTGACAGATACCACAGTGCATATATGGGTAACAAAGATATCCTCAGTGTTCAGAAAATCAGAGCACAAATACTCTCTGTATACAGTATTTAAAGTATTTGAAACCGTATTTCGAAGAAAACAAGAATTAGTTCATATTTTTTGGGGGAAATAATTGATTCTCCAAGTGGAAATCTGTGTATTACAGTGGAAAGCAGTGCTGAGAGCCAGGCCAAAACTACATTGCAGTGTGTAAGCACCTTCAACAAAGCAGCACTCCTATGTCTGCTGTTAGCGCTGGCACAACATGCATAACACTACTTACAATACTTACCAGGTTATATATTCTTCCAGCCTTACTGGCAGCACAATGCTACCATCACCAGCTCCGAGAGTGTGCTTTTGTGTGTCCCTCATACATCATGTTAAGAGGCAATTTCTATAGATCCAGGCTAGCTGTGGCACCATGTCTAACCCTAATCACCCTCTGTCTCTGACTGTCTGTCTCTGGATGTCCCTCTCTCTCTCTCTTTCTCTCCCTCCCTCTGACTCTTCCTCACAAATAATGGCATCAGTCTAGTGCCTGTGTCTGTTGAAATGACCTCACTACCCATTACCTTTCCCATAGTCCTCCTAACCAACCCTATTTCAGCAACCCCAAACCCACCAGAAGAGCTACAAAAAGTTATGTGCACACAGAGCCAAAGTCATTTGATGTGCTTTAGCCTGAACCCTAAATACTCATTAAGCTAACGCTCTGTCATTAAGCATGTTTCCCAACATTATTAATCTCAGAGGAGCCTTAAAAAGGCTTTTACTGGGAGAGAAAGCAAGCCAGCTGCCATTTTTAGACGGTACACAGTCTGCAAGTCCATATTTCACGGACAGTAAGGTGGTTAAATGAAGGGCTCCTGACAGAGATCTTTAGAAAGCATCACCACCACAAATATAACAACATCCAATTGTATTTCCAGAAAGACAATACGTCTCTAAAGGCTGCAGCTCACTGGTGTTTAAACTCTGAGTTTAGGTGGGTTTACAATCTGTGATGTAGATGGGTATTCCCTTTTACACAATGAACATAACAGCAGTCCAGTTCAACTGAGTACAGACAGCTCCACGCTAGGTCTCCAGTAACCATTGATGTGGTCACGACTGAGGTCAAGATTATAACCGAGGTAATTATATATGAGAACTGAAAAAAAAAAAAATATATATATAATGTAAATGATTGGAAAATCCAGTTTTAATCTAAATGTCTCGACGACTTTTGCCCTGAAAATCACTAAAACCTTGCTCTGCCAATTCCTCCTCCTCCTCTGCCACCACATGGTTCTTCAAATAGAAACGTTACACAACTCCGAGTCGCACTCAAGGTCCACTCCCTCTTGACGGAGTGATGAGATAGAAATGACACTGCGAGTTCAAGGTCCTGAAGAAAGCCCCAATTATCCAGAAGGCCTTCCTGTACACAGCGCACCTCGGCTACAGGAGCACTTTAGCTCAAACTTGCGGTTTGTAGTCGGATCCGATCCAGGTCCAATCCCATTCCCATCACAATCAAATCTCTTTAGAATTTGTTGATTGGTAGAACACGGCAAATTCCTCCAAAAGTTCTCAGAGCGGTGGTTTTGGGCCTCACCCGATTATGTGATCAGATATAACTGACATCATTGTCATTCTCAAATCATTCGGTGAAACTTCACTCCCGGTATGGAACACTGCGCATGTATGTACTTTATACAGCCATGTATTCAGCTTTTACCTTTAATCTGTCTATTTGCAAAAAAAAACAAGCCTTTCATGCCTTATAATATATAATAAATGTCTTTTAAGGATTTTGGGTTTTTCTCAATTTCAATGATAAAGAGAGATGAGCTGTTAAGTAACAAATACAATTTGCCTCTGGAAATGGAAATTGGAAATGGATATTGAGGATTTTGAATCCTCTTGGTCACACACATGTACACAGTACAGCACACACAGTGACATTGAACCCATCCAAGCAGTGGGCAGCTCTTATATTATCAGCGCCCAGGGAACAGTGTGGAGGTTCGGTGCCTTGCTCAAGGACACCTCAGCGGTGCACAGGAGGTGAACTGTTACCTCTCAAAGTACCAGTCCACACTCCATACTTACGTCTAATTCGGGGACTTGAACCAAACTTGAACTTCTTCACATTTCGGTAGATTCTGACTCTATTTTCCTTTCTACATTCTTTTCACCTTTTCTCTCACAAACAGAAACCTTGTACATTTTTCAACATTTTTCTTCATTGTACTCCCATGTTGACTTTGACTCCCCGATGCATACCAGACATGTCCTTCCCTGACCTTGAGACGGAATCAAAACATGGAGAAAGCGTTGCAAAATGTCATAAAATATATCAGCGTCAAAGGCAAAATAAACGAGTTGACCTTTTGGAGTTCTGAGCTTTCTGAAAGGCACTGATGGCATTAAGATTTGTTCAGATGTTATGTTGCTCAAGAGGAGGCTCTGCTAAAAAGTTTTCGTACTTCATCCTTTCACCAGAAAGTCAACAGCGGATAGAAATGAGCTGTGAAGCTCTGACAGGATAATTGGTAAAAGTAAACACTTCTCTGCTGTATTTTACTCTCATCTCTTACTTTAGCCTCTGCTTGTCTTTCTGTTGTTTGCACGTAACTTTGCACAACAAGGACCCGAGCTCAGGATTTCTCAATTTCAACAAAATCCACAATAAGGGAAGCAGATGGAATGTAAAGTGATGTTAGGCCAAAAACTAAAACCCTTTCTCTATTCTACGTTTTTCTTGTCCCCTTGTCTACCTGTTAAGACTTATTAGTTTCCTTCTTTGCACAAAGAGCTACACAAAACAATCATTCCACATTTCTCCATTCCAACATAACAAATAAGCAGTTTGACGGTTGTTAAGCGACAACAGTCGAAAAGTACACACTCATTTCCCATCACGCCTCCCACCATTCCTCAGAATGTGCAGTTAGTATCAAACATTATATAACAACATCAGCATGCACCAACGATCCATATGGTAACCATTTGCAATTAAATACCAGCGCTGTGCCATACAAACAATGAAAGTAGAGTGAAAAATGTGGTTTAGTGTTCTACTGTTGTATTTCTTTATATATGGAAGTATTTTCAAAGTTCAGCTATATTTCATTTTTTACATGCAATATATAAACATGATCCTGGTAATGATCCACATATCGTACCATGTTGGTGCACAGCTGCAGCGCTTTGTTTTGGATGGAAGTACCTGAGGAGGACAGCAAGGAACAGACGGTCCTCAGGTAGTTATTATCGGAGACAGGAGTTTTAATTGATTGACGTCTAATCTGTTGATTATCGCATCCAACACGACCGTTACTATAAACTGCAGTACAAACTGTGTAGACAAGATTATATACAACAACATGTTTGATGGGCACATAAGCACTGCTGCTTCTAGCTGACATCAATGCCATGATCGGAATATATGGATTTTTTTCCGATGGTTGAAAAACGTACAATAAAAGTACAAAACGTTACGAAACTATAAATGCGCTGATCAGTGAAGGTGCGCACCGTGCACGACGCGTTCCTTCTTAGCACCGAGATGGCAGAGCACCCAGTAAAAACTCAGTGGCTAAAATGTTTCTTTTTCCAGACAGGTTTACAGTCATTGTGCTTCACACTGTTGTTGTTGTTTTGGCTGCGTTTGCTTGATAACTCCATTAGCTGCATCTTGTTTTAGAAGAGAGCATTTTTGTTTTCATCTCAGTGAAATGAGCTAAAGTATCTTGCAGTATATGATATAATATCATAAAATGAAATGATACAATACCATAAAACTTTATAGGGCCATTTTGTGGAAATGGCCAATCGCTGTTTTATATGGTAAAAGATTTAGCTCCAGCTACTTGAAGAGAAACTCCACTTTGAAATATATTTCACACATAGAGCCAGCAGAATGCCACCATCCTGCTTCAGCTCTGTACTTATCCTCCATTACTGCTGCCTCAGCCATCACAGAGTATTTATTCGTATTGTTCCTCTTGAGAGACCTGAACTGGTAGAATAAAATGTAAAAATAAATAATCTCTACAATGGCTACCGGCCAACGCTTCTCTTGCACAATCCGAGAGCTTTACAGGAAACAAAAATAAAATAAAATCAGTTCAGTGAAATTAATTCCACTGAACCTTCCTCTCAGTATCTTCGATTTCTGTATTAAGACCTTGGCCTGTTGAATCTGATTGAACAAGTCTGCAGCCTGACAGATACTAGAGCTTTGACACCGATATCAATAGAAAATATAAGAATCAGATTGGGATTTATCACCCAACACTTGATTGTTGGGGCTGTATCTGAATCCTGGGAATATTACAGTTTTTTTCACAAGGATGAATTGGGCAACTTTTCCAGTGAAGTTGGCATCAAATGTATGTATGTTTATATGCAACGTCACTTAAATGCATTTGCAGTTTCACATGAATTGTGGCAATTTATCACAGACTGTATTTATCTGTAATAATTTGTCTAAATCCTACCTCATAATATTCTTTCAATGCTAAATATTCTATTTATCCAGATTTGGCTAGGAGTAAAAAAATGTTTTGCATTCGATGGTTATAAAGTCCCACAGATGTATCAGTCGGGATTTAGTTGATTCAGTCGTGTGGAGACACCTGAGGCGGCTCCTCTGACAGCAGATAACTGGCAACGTTGATGGTTTAACAGAAGCTTGGGTTTATACACCCAAGAATATTCACTTTCATGAGCAGAAAATGTCTCCCGGTCTTTGTTGAATAATAACACTGGATTCTTGAATTCCACGATGTCAACAGAACGTTACCAATCTCTTCTTCACTCTCATTTAGCAGCTGCAATAACATCAAATATCAGAGCCCTGCAACATATGGATTTAAAATGTAGTGACACACCCATGTGCACTGTTATACAGGCTCGTATTATGTGCACAAACTCTTTGACGCTACAAAGAAAATACACATTAAATGAATCATTTTACTGAGACTGCTGTTAGACAACTAAGCATATTAGGCAGGGAGGAAGACAAGGAGAGCAAGACAGGGAGCGAGTGAGACAGACACACAGACGGAAGGATGATGTGTGAAAAGAAAGACAGCTGGGGAAAAGCAGAGTGAGAGGGGGATAAAAAAAAAACCGACAGCCATCAATCACTCCACGTGTCTGTGGAGAAGGATTGAAATTCTGATCAGACCCCCAAACACACACCTGAATAAAAAGAGAGGAGACTTGAGTTCTGTGTGCATTTGTTCATATTTGTGTTTCTGTGCATGTGTGTCTGTCCTGTAAGCATGTGTGTGCATGCTTGTGTGTACGTGGAAGCTTACATTACGCATAAAGATATTTTGTGTATAAGGACTTTGCGCGTTGTTAAATGAAACAGTTTGCGTTATAAGCATGTCGGTGTTTATTTACGGACCTCGATGCTGTTTGTTTGAGCTTGTGCGGCGTTGTTTATACCTGTGTGCTTCTGCGTATGTGTTTGTGACTGTGAACACTACGGTTCCAGGGCATACATAGATTCAACAACACATTAGTCCCTAGATGGGTCAGAATGTCAATATTCACTAAGCCAAACCAGTGGGGGATGGAGGTCAGTCCCAGTTTTTTAAAGGTTATTTTATATGGCATTTCCTTTATATAAGAGTGAGACGGGGATGAGGGATGTGAGGGAAGACCGCAACATAGGAGCGTTGAAAAAGGGAGAATGTCATGCCATATAGCTCACAAGCTTGGGAAAGTTATCCTCATAAATACAGTTGATACATACATTCAAACAGTTTTATATTAAGTGAAATAAACATGCTGAGATTTCTAGCACATGAATTAGTTTACTTTGCCTCCCCCGTTTATTGCATGTTGTTACGGTGGACATGTTAGCAAACAGTTGCCGATTTGCTCATCCAGCAGACGCCAAACAACATTACCATTTATGTGTTTCTGTCCACCCACTGCTGAATGCAGGTCATTTGGCATGCTGAACTGGGTGAGTGTTGATCGCTCCATGTTTAATGTGAGCGTTCACAGTTGACTCAAAACTAAATCAGCCAAATGATATCTGTACATCTATATGTTGTGCCACTAAATTGAGCTTTTGATTTGATTTTTGCAACCCACTGACTGCCTCGCGCACTCTTTTTGTCTCTCCAACATATTTTAATATATTTGAATATTCTCCCCCGCCATCTCTCCCTAGGCCTCTCTCTCTGCGTCTTTGACACAGATAAAACTTGGTGGATGATTTTGCTGAGTGGAAAATGACGGGTTATTTCCTTGAAGTTTATCAAGGCAACAGCAACAGCGGTTTCTACGTCAGCAGGGCTCAGTTGAACAAAGGAGGAATTCCGGTGAATTTGTTTAGTCTCTCTCTGATGCAGCAGGGGGGATCATTGGAAGAGTTTCATCGCTGTGTTTTCTCTGCTCGTGGGTCTCTCTTTGGATATCACTCACTGTCTCTTAATGTCTCTCTCCCTATTCCCTCTCTCAGTACTATGTTACACTTCTTTCTTGAAAGGCAGGCCTTTTAATAATAATCAGAGAAATGTGGCATCTCTTGCACAACCCTTAAATGGTTAATTAAAATAGGATGTCACCAAGACATTAATCTACGCTGTGTTGCCATGGTAATTACTAGCGCCGATCCCGTCAACCTAGCAACGAAAACAAGAATCTGTAAGTCTGAGGGACAAGGCAGAAAGGGGAGAGGGGAGCCAACAAATAATACTGAGTGAGGGATTTAAGTCCTATTCTGAGATTACAGGTCCAACAGTAATTTTAGTAGTGTAGTATATGGTAAAAGGATTTGCTTGAGTGATACAATAGGGTTAGAACAATTAGAAAATCACTTGCTGTGGTTGAATTGTACAGTAAGGAGACACTAGGTACTAGGCCATTCTGGTCCTCAAGGTCCAGATTGTATTCCTTCTTGAGAACATTTTTGAATATGACATTTTTTGTGCATTAAGGATCAAAGTTCTGTCAAAAAAATGTTGTCATTAAAATGATCATACACAGAGTATGCAAACCATTTCCTGAAAATGACAATATATGGCCAGTAGACGCTGTGAGATGAACCCACACAAGGAGCCAAACAGGCTTGAGTTCCAGTTAAAAGCCGGGTATCGAAAATAAATGTATTGTGCTGGCCAGAGTTTCTTTGAGTTATTGCACTCACACAACCGTGTTTACAATGCAGCCGAACACGTTTCAAAGAAGCTGGTTATTACCTGCTACAGCGGCTGGTGTAGCAGACACTCTCAGAGTTTACCAGCAGTAATCCCAGTACAAGCAAGAAGCAGCTTTGAAGTGGCTTCTATCTGCCAGTCAAAATGACCTTCTCTTTTCAAAGCAAGTGTTTCCTAATGCTTTACAAGACCAACAACACAAAGAACAGACTAAAAAAAGTATGCACAGCTGTTTGTGAGATCTGGCTGTATTTTGTGTGGAAATAGAAAAGGCTGGGAAGATTCAGACAAACTGAAAATAGCGGAAATTGAGAGAAAGGGACATAACATGTTGAAATGAAAGAGATAGAAAGAATACAATGTTGAGATTCATAGGTAGTTCAGACACAGATAAGTAGAGGTTTGGAGACAGAGAGCAGCGTAGTGAGTGGGGGATTGTAAAGAGGAGTGGAAGATCAGGACTGACGGACTAAAGGAGATGCAGATATGAAGGCAGTGATAGAGGGAGGGCGTGATCCAGTGTAATCCTCTCCTGGATGGT
Source organism: Cottoperca gobio (assembly GCF_900634415.1). NCBI lineage: Eukaryota > Metazoa > Chordata > Actinopteri > Perciformes > Bovichtidae > Cottoperca > Cottoperca gobio. The sequence goes on along the minus strand of NC_041369.1, from coordinate 21,807,081 downwards.
TCGATCAGATCAAGCAGACATCCAATATGTTAGTCAGTGAATCAGCTGGCTCGTGTGTCACTTGCTCACAAAGCCAAACAGTCAGTAATCGTGCATGGAGACCTTTGCAGCTGAAACGAAATCCGCAAATTAAAATGGAAACCTTTGACCGAATTCTTTAAACTGAAATCACTTGGGGGCACACGGATGGTGCAAAGGGCCAAAAGGCAAGCCAAGTCTATTAGTAGCGCGCCTTTCAACAACAAGGCAATTCAAAGTGCTATACATTAGACAGTAAGGCATTAAGAAAAGATGTAGGCTAGAAGAAACACAAGGCAATATAAAAAGATCAATATGATTTTTAAAGGGAGTAAAACAATAAAATAGAAGATGTAAAATAAGATAAAAGAGTGCAGCTGCAGTCCAGTGAAAGATACGAATGATCCAAAGTTTAATTCCATTTAAATGCAGGAGCAAAGATATTGTGCTGGACTGCGGTGTTACACACTGGAGGGGACTGACAATGCACTTAATCAGATTTATTCATGTGATGTATTATCTAATAAATGTAATACAAATATATGACATGTCGCCGTTAACCTTGTACCTTTTCCTTCTACAAAGCAAAGTATGTAAGGAAACATTCAAGCACATGGAACAGTTTACTGATACAGACCTCTGTACATGTATCACTGCTGGTATAAAGACAATCATACTTTCACATGACTTCAGATTGTTAGATTTTCAAAGATGCCTGATGTGTCAAGCAGAGCTGATGTAACCTTGGCTGGACTAAAGATGATGCACTGTCACACTTTCAGAAACTCAAAGGAGATCAGCCAAGCTTGAAGAAAGCTTGTCACCCTTTGTCTTTATAGAACTCTGGTAGGATCAAAAGGGCTCGAGTCCTCAAGAGCATCCAACATTTACCAAAACCAAACACCTCCAGCCATGCAGGTTTATTTTTCTGGCTTGTGGTGGTGAAGAAGGAGCTTAGCCTTAAATGACCAGTCTACATCGCAACCCTGATTTATCCCCATGAGCTGTTCGAAGTGACCAAAGAACAATATTACAAAGACAAGCGGCTCAATTGAATTCCCTTTCTGTGTGAAGTGCTCCTTTGTACTGAAAGAAGCCTGTTAAGGTGGTCCAAGAATCTGATGTGGATGCCTCCGGTCTACCTTTGAAGGTATTCTGCACACATTTAACAGGGACCCTTAGGGCCGATCCATAGCACGCATGCATCTGCTACCATAGGTCTGCAGCCAAAAATGGAAATCGGTTGCATAAGGTGTTTTGGGTTTTTTTCCAACAACATACGTAATTCACACACCAGACTGTCTCTTTTTGTGGCAGATGCAGAGGTGTTTATTTTTTTTTCAGCAGAAGGTCATACCTGCCAAACATCTTTCAGCTTCTTTGGAAATGAGAAATAGGATTTAAGCGCTTGTTGTTTTTGTGGTATAAATTTGAACATACAGTGGCAGCCAATGAAATCGTCCCTCATCCTGCATTAATTATTTAAGGAGCCAGAATTTTCCCAACACTGCTTTTTAAATGTGGGACACACTTTGAAATGTGATCACATAGGAAAATATTATTAATATATTCATGTATTATTGATTCTGATAATAAAGCCGGCTCAGTGTGCTAGTAGTGCGCTTCTTTGTGCATTTTGGAGGTCACTATTGAGGAATAACGAATGAATAACGAATGTTAAAATGTCTATAGAGAAGTAGCTTAAACTTTGTTGGCCCTTCAGGTCGAAGCCACACAGAGACCTTGAACCTGCAAAAAGTCAACTTTATAAATGTTTAAGGAATCCATTAATTTTTCATGTCTTTGAAGGTGATCCCTGCATAAAGACTGAGGCAGAGTGGAGACGACAGAATGAGAAAGAGGCTGAAAATTATTTTGTTGTGCAAGTGTTGTCAGTGTTTCAAAGCTTACTTCTCACATTTTCTTTGCTATAGTCAATTATTTTGAATATTTAATCATTTTATGGGCATTCACTCACTTTTTGCACGTCTGCCGTCTTTTAAATATTCATTTCATTTATCTTCAATATGTACAGGCATCCAATTTGAAGTTACAAACGGTGTGTGTGTGTGTGTGTTTACAAGTGAGTATTTTCTGCTGTTGCTGTCCTCACACTAATATTTGTCACATGCATTGTAGCATGTGTGTGTGTCATCGCTGCATTGCATGCATCTGTTCCAGTAAGTGATGTGTGTGTGTTTGTTGGTTTGTGTTCTTTTTGAGCACGAGACTGTATGTGTGTGTGTTACGCGATGTTTATTGTGGGGCTTGCTAGCTGGCTAATGATCTGCCAGTTACCATGACAGACTGTGACATACATGACAAACAGCATAGTGTGTGCATGTGCACGTGCTTCTGTGAATGTGTTTGTGCATCTGCTTTACACTGGTAATCATGTTAGACAAGCGATTTAGGACCCCGTGCTTCTGGAACAATTTATTAATGTTTTCTTTTCTCTAAAAGGGCCGTTAGAACACACACTCACTAAGTCACAGTGAGGCAAATAATCAAACACTATTACTGTCCTTCCTCATGTACACACTGAATCTTCAGACCAACATTATTGATGCAACCATAAACAGTAAGGTGACATCAATGAAAAGAAACGGCCACTATACTTTCCACATAATTGCATGTGTGTGTTGATGCCTATTTATACATGTGTGAGTGTTCTTAACATATGCTGATCATGTGGACATTGAATCTGCTTGTGATGGATAATGATTGATTTGCTGGATAGATTTAATCTAGTTTCTCTCACACACAAAAATGTCAGCATGACTGTAGCTTTGTTAAGCCTTCATCTAGAGGAGGAATGAATACATACATACATAAATATATATATATATATATACACGTATATATATATACACGTATATATGTATATGTATATATATGCATTAGCTGCCATCCCTGTTCCATTTCTAAATGCCTCAAATGCTCATCAGGAGATTTCAAACAGTATCTGGACACTTTTCTGTTGTGCAATGACATATTCTGCTTGAACTTTGCTGATTATTAGAGGGAAAGTGAGTTGCGCGTAGTGTACTGTTACATTCATCATTGTCATTGTGTTTGGATCTGAGCACTTCTTATTTAATGTTTGGTTTTATACCCTTAGATGTCACTGCAGTCTATAATTAAGTCATCATCTACTGTTTTAATTGGACATTGGACCACTGATCATTCCCTGACAACATGACCACAAACGTCTCCTAGCGTTGGGAAGCAGTCATTTTAACCCAAACCACAACATTACTCTGACCTGAACCAAGACGTTTCTGTGCCGACACCTAATTAAACCGTAATCATAGCTAATCGGATAACCAAAGTAAATTCCTAATATACGGAAACTGTAAAGGGTTCTTATATTTTTTCACTCGTTTAAATTACATTAAGGCTTAAAGTTATACATAATTAAAGGCGCTGCCACTTTTGGTAACAGGTGTTGCTAGCCGTTAGCCATGAGCTCTGCTGGGTCACGCTCTAATTTCCTCATCGACCCACTTTGAGCTTCACATCGGCTCTTCAGAAACCTATGGGTGACGTCAGAGAGACTATGTCCATATTGTATACAGTCTATGCCAGGGGGGGCCAACCAGTCAGAGGTTAAGAGCCAAAAATGTTACTATGTTACTGCAAAGAGCCACATCATACACATAGTCACAGATGCGAACCCCCCCCCCCCCCCTTCTCTCTTTTGTTCTCAGCCTTTCTCTGTGCTCCCTCACTCTCTTCCTCCCCTCTCTCTCTCTCACAGACAAAATGAAAATCTAAAACTTTATGCACACACACACACACACACACACACACACACACACACACACACACACACACACACACACTCAAAGACCCTCCCTCCCAAAGACACACACACCCTCACACAGACAGACACACATAGCTCTGCTCAGACAGATTTATTGTAAATGTCACATACCATAATATTGAGAGAAATTGAATTAAACCTCTCCTACCAAGTATTCAGAGGCACCTTATTATCAACAATGAACATTATGTGCACTCTCACACACAAACTCTCAGTGTGTTTTACCTTCCTCTGCATGTTGCTTCTTTAAATTAGTGGGACTTCTGACATTCCTTGCGTCGAACAATCCTCCTCAAATCTAGCTTGTGTTCCGTTGTGGTCGCTCGAAGCAATTCTTTCACACGTGTGTCAGTCAGAACAGATGGATACTTTGATTGCACATGTTTCAGGGTAGATAACACCGACTCATAGACGTATGTTGACCCAAACATTGATAGTAGCTTGAGCGCAATCTGTTTGACATTGGGATATTTTTCCATTGGCACAGTTTTCCAGAACTCAAGGGTCCCTTCCCTCAGAGCAGGGTTCAGTCGGTCTTCCTCAGAAAGTTCAATCATCTCCAACTGGGCCACCGCCTCTTCTGACTAGCGCATACCTGTCAACCCTCCTGTTTTTCCCAGGATTATCCCGTATTTTTAACCTTTCACAAAAAAAATAGGTCTAATTAAAAAAAGTGTAAAGGCCTCCGGTAAAGCAGGGGGCAGGATTATGTTTAACTTTACCTGAAAAACGGTATCCGCACAAAACACACACCGTCAATGACTTCATGTGTGACAAGAACTGTGTCGGAGGCAGACCAAGTGACCAGACGCTGAGGGAAAGATGTCGATGCTTTGCGTCAAAAATAATGTAGCCTTCAGCTTCTGCGGTGATTTCAGTCGCAGCGTAGCGGACATGTTTCCCGACTCTGCCATCGCAAGGAAGTTGCCTACTCGTCAGGGGAAACAAAAGCCACACAACTCAATCAATAAATTGATGATATTAACTAATAAATAAAATACATACATCTTATAAACATGTCTGTACAAGTAATACATACTTTAAATAAACATGTATTTCCTGAATGTATATACCCGTCCCTTATGTGTTTACGTTTACATTGGTGGCTGACAGCTGTTAAGATACGGGCGGAGTCCGGCAAAGAAAATCCCTTATTTTGAAATTCAATGTTGAAAGGTATGGACGTAATCTGTGACCTTTTCAGCTGTAGATCATGGAACCGGGTCACAAAGTTTTCGTGCAGGGTTTCAACCAATGTTGCATTTCGGCTTGTCCGCTTGCTTTTAGCAGAGGGAAAATGCGCTAATTCTCCCTTTTGAAGAAGTGTTTTAAACAGTTTCAGTTTATTAACAAACGCAAATACACTTTGCACTAGGTCAGGCAGCATTTTTATATGAATATGAACTCTCCCACTTTACTAAAACGTCCTATGTTCGTCTTCATATTTTCGCATAGCTGTACATTTTTTCCTTGCCATTTTAGGATCGAACTCAGATGGTCAGATAGTGTTTACTCAACGATAGGTTTTCCCCCTGGAAGGTGATTAGTTCACTGCATCGCAGGCATTATTGTGATTTTTTGAAGTTACACGCACTGTCATGCTCTCATACTGACAGCACACATACACACACTCACAAATAACATTCGATATGAACTGAAGAGCTGCATGAAACTGGGCAAAGAGCCGCATGCGGCTCGAGAGCTGCGGGTTGGCCACCCCTGGTCTATGCATTCAACTGATTTGTTTGTCTACAGTGATATATGATAGTAGTCCTGCAGATAGAGGCAAAACACTTCTATGCAACATGCTAGAGGTGTGGACAAACTGTATTTGTTTGTGTCATCTATTTACCTTGCGTTACATCCACCTGCCTGTCTGGCATACCTGCTCTGTAAACACTCATTGTAAAGATTTCTTCAAGGACATTAATTCTCATCTTTCCCTGATAATGGACTGCATCATGAAACCATTTAGGATTGAGGCACAAAAACAATCTGTTGTGTGCGATGCAAAGCACAGCATTTGAAATCAATGTTGTGATTTGAATCATGTGAAATAATCAATGTTGCTGATTAGCGTTATTTGACAGAAGTAGATACTGTGTACAGACAACCATAAAGATAACATTGAGTTTGATTGAGGGTACTGACTATCTCTTCTCACCCTATTCTGCTTGTTGCTGAGAGTGCTTATCCTGCTCTACTCAAGACAAGGTTATAGAAACAACAAGATGCTCTCTATGGAGAAGATAAAGTGTCTTCTGATGTAAAGCATGTGCTATGAAGCTATTGAAAAATAAAATGCAATGTTTCTGTCAGATACAAACCTCCAATCTCTGGACGCGTCAATTCATCTGAGAATGAGAGTTGTGATGTTTTCTGTTGACGTTAATGCACATCCTTAAAATGTATACCCACTTTTTCTCGAAGCCTTAACCTCTGCATCTTGTTGTTTTACAATTTCCCATCATATTACATTCTGTTGCCTCTTTTAATGCAGTTATCCAAGTCAGATGTTTCATTGCTTGTTATGATATTTCTGTTTGTATTTGCTTTGAGTTTGGCTTGCTTTTATAAGCCTCTTATTTTTCTTTATCTCATATGCACACATTTGTCTTTTCTGCCTCTTTTTATTGTGATTTTCATAAATTCTGTGTTTTCTCTCAGTGAACAAACAATGAATCGGTTGTTTTAGACCCTGTCAGCCATCAGTCACTGAACATTGTAAAGGTTAGGTTGCTGAAACTTTCCCTTTGGCCATTGTTCATCTGCAGCTCTGGAACACCTCCATATGTTTTCATAAGAGATTATGTGTGAAACTGCTCTCATCACCGTTGATACAGACTAAGCTTTTAATTACACTTTAATCTTAATGTTATCACTGCTGGACATTTTTTTTGATAGGTTGCATTTTGATAACACCACAAGGAAGTGCTCCTCTGACAACATAAACCTCCAATCTGGCGAACTCCTGTGATTCCTCACAGGTAAATACTGAACTTGGAAAGATCGTGTTAAAACTTAACTTATGTTTGTTGTCTTTTTCTTACAGCTTGTTCTCCTGCTGTTCACCTGCTGTTCTCGGGTATATCTTGCAACAGATATACCAATATCAGGGGATAAAACAAAGGTTATGTACAAGTATCTATCAAACCACATGAACATGGATACAGTATATTTCCTTTATGGAACACTAGCTTGGATACCGAGCAGAGAGTCGGTGTGGGTGTCATTTAAGCCTTACAGCTTTAGTTATTCACACCCAACAACAAACAAAACCTTTAAGAGTGGTTGTTGCTATTATATTATTTTTCTATATATTATATCATGCTTTCTTTAAATAGAAAATGCATAATCTTTCATATCATTCTATGTAAAACAATATTACATTTTTATGGTGTAGAAAGGTTGTGAGGACCCAAACGCAGAGCGGCAGACGAGGGTTATAACAAAAAGCGAGCTTTAATTAAACAAAGTCAAAAGTACAAAAGGTAACAAGCAAAACAACAGAGGGGAGAGGCTATAAAAATACAACAGGTAAGAAGTAAACTGAAAACTCAAACCAGGAAGACACAAGGGAACACGAGGAAGCACGGGGTGGCCATGGAACAAAACACAAGGACAGGAAGTAAAACAATGACATGACACAAGGGGAAGGGAACATTTAAAAAATAAAACAGGAAACAGAACCAAGATCATGACATGCATGCCTTAATTAAGCTACACAATGACCCTTGATCATTATACATCATAACACTGAAGTGTTCGATAGAATGAACAGGAAATCAATGTTTCTATTCTCGTCCTGATGGTGGCACGAGAAGACAACAACACGACTTCACTAACAACACAAAGGTTCAACCGCTTGGGAGCGTGCATCACTTGGGTGGTGATGCTTAAGGGTTCAGACACTGGGGACCCAACACATGCAACGCTTGTTGAGAGAAGAGTTAATCTTTTGTGGAGCACAAACGTGCATCTCATTGGCAGTCCACCTGTTAGATTCTGATGTTTGACCACTTTTTGGCTTGATAGTGACACAAATCAGGATGTGACATGTATCAGTGTGTTGCTAAACCCACTGGAGCCAAGAGAAGTTGAAGAGACTTTATATGTGGGCGTATATGATAAAAGATACTGGAGAAACAGAGAGGGAGGAGAGGAAGGTTTTTGGAGAGAATCACCTAGGTGTGTTAACGATGAAGTGAGAGAATAAGGGTGTAAAAAATTAATCATCGCACTTTTTATGGGGTGCTATAATTTCTTAATGATTTACAGTAAAATCAATTAAAACGTGTTACCAAGAGCTACGTTCACATTACAGCACGTAATGCTAAATTCCCAGTTCCAATTCCAGTTCTCCCCAGATCTGATCTTTCTGCCTCAACAGTTCACGTTCATGTTTGTCATGAAGTGACCCGTATCGGACATCTGTGTGAACAGATCTCTGCCATGAAACACCATAAACGCCTCGCCACCAATAACGGCACACACGCGTGTTAGAACAACAACTAAAAAGTCACGTTTTCTAGCATTTGGTTGTACGGGGAAGTAAGGGAGAGGACTCAGGAGTGGTGGGGCCACGATGTGAAGGGTTTCACGGAGGAACAGTTTCTCCAAAACGTTAGGATATCCATTGACCGGGGCTACATTACAGCTACCGTCAGAAAGCGTCTGACAATCAGATTCTATTGATGGGCGACAGTTGGCAGACCGCTCTGACACTGTATGGTGAGCGATCTGCAACTGCACAGTGAAGCATGAGGTGGAAAAACAGACATGAATTCTAAAAATGATCGTTCTCACAGTGGTCGCATAGCCAGTGATAGGATATGTATCTGATTTAGGACCACATATGAAAGTGGGGTCAGATTTGATTGGAAAAAAATTGGATTTCGGTGTCCGCACTACTCTTGCTTGTAATGTGGACGTAGCCTTAGTATGTTGGCTACCGCAAATCAGCAGCTCAGGCTCTTCTCCAGTAAACCTACGATCAAGGGCACATATCTCAAAGATATTATCTGCTGTTCTTCGTCCACTCCATTAAGCCATTAACCTTTCCTTTTACTGGTTAAACTCAAGGAAGTCTAGTGCAGGCTTCTTCTCAAAACGTTAAAAATAGATTCACTATAATGGCAATAAAACAAGGTCATCAGTATACCAGACAAGTTAAAGAGAGTTTGCTGGATTTTATATTGCTCGTAATATAAGGTCACTTAGCAATAAATAGGAAATACTGTTCGTCTATAAAAAATTGTGAAAGAAGAGAGCTGGAGTACAAGAGCTATATCTCTCAGCCACCTTACTGATGATGTAATATCAACATTCATGAAATATTCATGAGTTTGCGTCACCAAAATCACTTGACTGAGACTGAGAAAAAGAAAATGATGTTTTAGCCATAGCAGAAATGAGCAAACTTGGATAACAAACTAAACAAATAATGCTTTTTGTTTTTGTCATTAACTCAACTTTGCAACAGATGTTTTGTAAGATTCAAAATATTTTTCAAACCCAAGACAATAACCCTGTAAATGATCTACTGACAGTCCTCGGAAAACAGTGTTTAAGCCATAACAAATGGAAACGTTTAGCCATTAAAATGTAGAAGCTTATTAGAAAATGACATAAATTATTAAGACCACCAAAAAAAAAAAAGCATACAGCGTTCATAATTGAATGTGGGCCCACCCAAGCATTACCAGCCTGTTGAAATGTAATTAGATTTGTAATAATGGAGCGGCTAATGCCCAATTGTTGCATCTTTTTTAATGATAAGTATGCAATTGCATTAGCTTAAATTCATAAAATAATGTCAACAGAAAGGACGGAAGAAGTAAGCAATGCACAAAACATTGGTTTGCTCAAGTGGAAGGTAAGACATTTATCTTTTTAGACTAGGAGAGAAACAGCCATTTTCAGCTGCTGAATAATGGGAGAAAGCGATGAGAAAAAGAGCCGGAGCGTACTCTTCCTTGATTTTAAAGTACTCTCTTATTTCTTGATTTATTGATATCTCTAATGTACCTCCTCGGTCGTGTGTTTAAAACCTAGAGCTCGGCCTTTCCTCTGCTCTCGCCTCTTCAAATCCTCTCCCCTGCCTTCACATCCCCTCCTTCCTTCTTCTCTTCTCTCTATTAATTTTTAATATGAAGAATGGAGGGCCCATTCAGGAAGTGTAATCACCATGTTTTAATAATGGGGAGGTTCACAACATACATTTAATCGCAGCACACACAAACTTACGGTTGAATCTCACCACAAAATAAACTATTTCACACAAAATGCTGCTCGGCTGTAAACCATGAGAGATAAGAGGTAACGTCTGCTTTCTTTGGACCAAGTGTTCACTAAGCTGCTGATGTTACTCAACTTTGGGAGGTTTCTCAGAGAGCATTGAGAATGATCCAAACCAGACAGGAGGAAATGTTCCCTCAGCTATTATTGTAGGTGGAATGAGAAGTGTTCCTCTACTGCAGCACTGCTTTGTGTTTTTACAAACAGTTTCTACGTAGTGCAGCTTCAGTGATTTACCCGACTCCCCCCCCCACCAACAAAAGACAGACCCTAGTGCAATGGCAAAATGAAAAAAGAAAAACTATTAATGATAGCAATTATTTTCACAGCAGTCTCCTCTTAATCCCTCATTCTGCCTCTGTTGGTCTTCATCGGCACAGTGATATCCGCTCTCTCTCTCGGTTTGTTTCTCCTGCATGTGTTCCACTGCAGACCCCCTGGTGCAGCAGATAGCTTCTCTATCTCTTTGCTCTCAGCTGGACAGAGACACATCAACGCTCCACTGAGCTTCAAGAAAACCCTGCCCTCCCCTGGCTCCCTCCACCCCTGCATTTCTCCTCCTCCACCTCCCCTGATCTCTCTTATAGGTTGTCTCAGTGAGAGATGGCAGAACAAGCGCCCCTGCTGTGGTTACGATCCCTCCACAACGGTGTGTCTCTTTTTTTTTTTACCTCTCTCTGTGTGGCTCTCTTATTCCCAACCAAGAATGAGTAAATAGGAACCCAGAGGAGTGGAACACAATATCAGAGAATAACGAATCATATTCAAACAATTGGATCTTGACGAGCACATCGTTTTGGTTTTATTTGCGTTAGATTTCTGGTACCATCCGATTGTTGGTGGTGCTTAAATCTTTGACAAATTATATTTAAAAACTTTAACAGCAATCACATCGTGTAAACACACACACTGTTAACGCAACACTTTCTACAATAGAGAGTACAACGATAATTGTCCACAATGAGGTCTGTGTATTATTCATAGCAACATGGACATAGCATATGTTGTTTTAGTGAACTGACCCTTTAAACAACAGTGTAAACTATTTAAATATACACCAGATTCATTTTACAAAGCCAAACACGAGTGAGTTATCTTTAATTTAGGTGCAATTATCCTGTTTTTCATTATTAGAAAGTCAAACCGTTTGTATAATTACCTCATTCTACTATCATCCCTCTCTCTACCATCTTCTGGCCCTCCTCGTATTAGTCAGCAGCAGCTACGGGGAGCAAAGGGAGGGCTGAGCCCGCAGAGAGGCGGGCGACTAGATGAAAGAGTGCAACTGGACGTCCCACCGTGACAGTTAATATATGTCCCAATATTCATTACATGTTCCTCCCCCTTCTCTCGCCTCCCTCTTGACCGCTCAACCTGGGTGGGATTCAAATTAAATGGCGTGTGCGGGTATGTGTGAGTGAGAGAGACAGCGTGAGGGAGAGAAAGAGAAACAAGTCTCTTATTAAAGTTTCTGCTTCATTACACAGGAGCGTTTCCGCAGACACATGGAGAGACAGTCTGAGACATGGGCTGATGCATACAGGCAACAGGGTTGTGTATATCCGTTTGTCTATGTGAACAAATGCATATGTTCGTGTCTGATGTAGCAGAAGCTGTGTGCAGGTATGCACCGTCTCAAACATGTACAATGTATGGCGATACCGGCTGTGATCGGCCATCTTGGGCTGCTTGTGTTTAGTAATGAATAGCTTGTTTTTTAGTTGCCAAACTGATTTGAATTTTGTCAGCTGCAGTAGCAAACCAATTTCAAGTGTTAACGCTCCCACAAAGCGCAGACCTCCGCCGTGGTATAGGTGAAAAATAATGCATGCATCTGCCCCGAGATGCAGATCCGCTCCAATATTTAAAGGGTTCTTCCTTGGCCCGTGCTACACCCTTCCACCAAGTTTCATGAAAATAGGCCAAGTAGTTTCCCCATAATTCTGCTGACAATCAAACAAAGCAACACACGGAACATAAACATGTTCTCCTTAGCGGAGGTAATAAAAGATGTAAATGCAATTGCCAAACAAAATAATCTCATAATGTACAGCACATTGTGGATTAGTGGGTATTATCCCATACCAATCTATACATCAGTGCAGTAGGATGAGAACATTTCTGCACCTTAAATCTGGATTAAGGCAGATAGAGCTCCACTATCGAACCAGAACTTGGTGAGTCCCAGAAAAGAAATGAGTTTCAAGTCAACTTTGGCTTGTTTTGAATTAATTTTCAATGTTATTCCCCAATACTGAATATTAAAGATGTTCACATTCAGCTTGGTGTTGGAGTCCTTCTGCTGTAGTGTTTCCTTCATGGTCACTGAAGTCGCACATGTCTGAGAAGAGTTCTGCGACTCTGAACATCTAAATGGCTACCAATCTTGGTACCAATAGGATCAGTTCCCACCTGCCACATGCCGATAGCTGAATGTTCCTCAATCTGCCATGCTGCCAGATATTTAATTAGTTGACGAGTCCCGCAACAAAAGGCATTTTAATAATGTGGTCATCAAGCCTCTATTGGCAACTGATAGAACAGACAAGTACATACAATCCTGAAGCTGGTGAGTACGACACATGACATCCAGTAAGTTATTTAAAGTCTCATGTGCTGAACTAGTTTTGAAACAAAGATGGCTCACGTGTGGACATCCCAACCCCGCGCCTCTGATAAAGCTAACCACTTAGACATGACTCAGTTTAAACAGAGCTGAGTTGGGGCTTCATGTAGCTGATAAAGGAGCCAGCTGATATCCCAATAACTAACTAATGCCATTTGGCGGATGCTTTTATACAAAGTGCCTTACACTCTCACAAATGCATCCACTCACCAGCGCGGGCGGCCCCAGAGGGAGTCCTACTCCAAAACCCCGACAGTGTTAGTGTCTTCCTTTATCCACTGAGCTAAACAAAATTCTGAGAAACTGCTGAAACTTAGGAAAGCTTTAAAACTAAATCTATTAAATAGGATTTTTATCCTAAGTGTGTAAACCAAAGTTGAACTTTTCCTGGAAGCCATGATAGACAAATAACTTAAATGTGTTGCTGTAGGAATTTCAGGGGAACTTTAACATTAGTTTAACAACAAAGCTGTAGAAGAAATGACATGATCAGGGATCATAATTGTAATTAACACTGTCCTTTATTCTGCTTTTCACAGCTAATTACCCACAGAAGTTTGCAGAAGAGCAGTGAACATGCTGCTCTGAGTTGATTCGAACAGACTCCTACATTAAGAGTGTCAGGGTTCAGGATAGGAGAGCACATACATGCAGACAACAGACTAAGATTATAACAAAAAGCGAGCCTTTAATGAACAAAGCTGAATCAGAAAATACAAAGTAACAAATAAAACTGAAGAAACACAAACCAAACCAACCCATGGGGAAGCACGGCAGGAAGCACGGCGGGAAATACGGCGGAAAACACGGCACGAAACACGGCACGAAACATGCCACGAAACACGACACATAATATGAAAGACAATCCGACAAGGCACACTGGGGCAGACATGGATATATACACAGATACCAAACGAGGGAACAAAGACACAAGGCCAGGGTAAATAGACAGAGGAGGAACACATTAACAATCAGGACAGGAGGGAAAACACACAGACAGGAAGTACAACTAGACATGACACAAGGGGGATGAACATTTCAAAATAAAACAGGAAACAGTACAAACAGATCGTGACAAAGAGGACAGATACAAAAACATTAATTCATTCACAACAAGCAATGTTTGAAGACGTTTATTCAAACTCTGATTCATTTTATCCAGTTTACACAATCACTACTTTATGTTGTCTTAATCGTTATGAATGCAATGACTTACGCTCGAGTGTGTATTCATTATATTTTGTCAGTGAAAGTCTCTTTTTTATTGCCCTTGGTTGTTAAATTAAGGTTTCCAATGTTCACGTTGTCTTTATGAAATAAGCCCAAATGGATGAGATCTGAAGGCCAAAATGATTCAATTTCTCCAGGGAGGCTGGTGTAAGTCTGCTTTTAAAACCATCCCTTTACAAGTTACAGAGAAGGTAGGACTCTGAATACTTACCATGAATTACCAGACTGGTTTTGTTCCACTTGCACAGAACTCATCTCTCAGTGTGTCAAACTGAGGAATACAGATTCCACAACCTTTTTCAACCTGACCTTAAGAACAAGTACAGACACCGGTCCAGTTACAGTGTGTGTGTGTGTGTATGTGTGTCTGTGTGTAGGTGTGTGTGTGTGTCTGTGTGTGTGTGTGTGTGTGTGTGTGTGTCTGTCTGTCTGTGTGTAGGTGTGTCTGTCTGTGTGTCTGTGTGTAGGTGTGTCTGTGTGTGTGTGTGTGTGTGTGTGTGTGTTTCATGTCCTTGTCAGTTGTTAATAGTGAATAAGTACTTCGATACCGTATTTAAGTTAAAGAAGATATATTAAGTTAAACTCCTGAATTCAAAATGGTACTTAAGTAACAGTATATAAGTATTATTGGCTAAATGTACTTACTTTTTACTACGTAGAAGTTCTCATTATGCAGAACGGCTCCTTTCACAGTGTTATATTATTATAGAATATCATATTATTCTGTTTTAGTCCCTAACAAACACATGCAAGATCATTTTAATGTTGTAATTGGATATACATGTAGACTCTTTAACTACTACGAGGTAAATTAATAGTAAGGTACTGCATCATATCATAAGTTTAAGTGTAAAATGTATAAAATTTGCCTCTGAAAAGTAGAGTAGAGTAGAAGTAGAAACTAGCATAACATATACTTTGAGTAAATGTACTGAGTTACATTCCACCCCTGGTCGTATGTATCAGTTTCACTATATTTACCAAAAACTACAATGTAAAAACATGGAAAAAGTTGTTGTTTTCTGTGCTCACAATTAAAACAAAGTAAAGAAACAGTTGATGATGGTGTGATGACAATGATCCACGTCTTACAGTCTGACTCAAGTGATATTCTCTGCGTTAAGTGATCCTTACTGCTCCTCTGCAGCTGAAGAGCCTCCAGTGATAGATTACTTCCACCCCTTCATTAAACCCACAACCTGCTCATTCCACGCTGCCCACATGCTACATTTACATTCAAGGCTTTTAGGACGTTCACTTATCCACTGTAATATCCAGAGACTGTGTCAGCAACTATTAGTGTAATAACCCCAGCACATCTACATTGGTGTAGGTAGTTTTGAATATATATCTGGATTTAAAATTAAGAAATATATGTTCCATGTCTGGCTTCACTCTGCGTTAATGAAAGCTTCAGCGAGACCTTTCTGTTGCACTGAGAATAAACAGCAGGCAAAGGTCCGACTGGATTCAGTTCCTGAAACCTTTTGGATAAAATATAAGGTTTCAGCAGAACATGAGAAAAGCTATGCGGGATACAACACCTCATGCGGTTTAGATAGAAAGCAACCGCTTACACAGAGGTTACTGCAGATTTCACCCTCTTCTTTATCAAACCTTTGATAATCCTTATCAGGAAATCTCCATCAACAGATAAGCTTTGTCAATAGAAAACATCTGGGGACATAATTAAGATAACGCCATTGTTTGACACATGACAAATCAAAGTGTAGCTGGATAAGATCCCGGCCCACGGTAATGTATGACTCCACAGACGCTGGATAGAGAGAGATTTTGTGTGTGTGTAGGAGTGTGTTTGAGACTTCCCAAAAGCATCTTGGAAGAGGGAAGTAGAGTGGATATGGAGACGGATGTGGACGTAGAAAATGGAGAGAGCAAGGGAAAGGGTGAGGCAGAAGGTGAGAGAACAAATGAGAGCGTACCTTTAAATCTCTCACCCATGTGCTCGCTCCATGCTGGTAAATTATTCAGAGCTGCTGATTTATCACTTCTAACAACAGCACAGATATAACAGTTGTGTGTGTTAATGTAGAGCAGCTTCCCCAGCACACAGGACACTCTTAAAGCAGTTTAGCAGAAGTGTGGACCCCCCCCCCCAACTGCTCAAAATAAACACCAGCAGAAGGCTAACATCGCAAACGTCTTACCCTTATTTTGCATTCAAGTTCCACAGTGTGAAGTTCCTCAGCACAGGCGCTGACGCCTAACTGACACCAACATGGCCGCCACTTAAGACTGCGATGGCCAACCTTGGTTACTGGCTTCTGAATACGAGCATTAGTGGTTTGCTCCGGATGCTCCTAAAAGAGTCCTGTTATTAAAATCAAAGCATGTTTAATAGAACTATTTTGCCCACTGATAGTTCAATAAGGGCCTAAAGGCCTCCAGGAAAAGCTAGAACGTCAGCCTGTAACAGAACACTTGTGGGTAATGTTGACATCAGCTTTAAAGAAGGACTATGGGATGTCTTCCAGTTATTAAATGATCCCATGATGAAGCTTCCTTCCTAGAAGATAATCTATACGATCAGGAGTTTGGCTGTAAAATGTGGTCTGCACGGTTGCATGTCTTAGAACTGTGTACGGTCAGAGGGAGAGCAATGCTCACATTGTTCGGCTCAAGGCCGCCTTGATGTCGGACAAAGATGAACCACGACATGTCTTCTTTTCAAGATCTTCATGCGAGGCCAGTTGTGTTTGCATCATCTTTCAAGTGCAAACTTATTTTCTTTCCACACTTGCAAAGAAGCTACAGGAAGACGTTCGAAGAGAAGCGAAGGCAACTGCACGGAAAATAACATCCTGGTCCCATTGTCGTCTTTTTCTTTTATCTGTACAGTTTGGTCAGGGGGGGGGGGGCGTGGGACAGTAACACCACGGTGGCCATTTTCACAAGAGGATTATCCGTGAACTGGAGCCAACTTTTAAGCCTCTTTCCTTTTTCCTATCTGTGTTGTGTCCTAAAGAGATAATCACTTAATTAAATATTGATGATATTTCAAAACGGAAGCTGGCAATCGGACTTCTGGAAGGGCAGAATGATTAGACCAGTGTTTACTGAGTCATAGCTGCTGCTTCAAAAGGAGATAGAGAGGTGGGCCGCGTGGGCCGACACAGGCACACAACAAATGAGATAAAAGAAAAGATGGAATTAAAAAGAGAAAGAGAAGAGAGATGGTTGTTCTGTGAAAAGAAAAAAACATTGATCAAATATATTTTGAAGCCACTTGCAGACGTATTGAGTGCTCTTAAAACCAAATGATTAATTCACAACTGTGTAGATATGAGTTCTGCTTTGTATCATATCCTATCATGCATTTTTCATAAAGCAGCAATACCACGATGGGATGATTGGCTTTCCCTCCGCGGGCACATGGGAGCCCTTTGGTCCATTAAAGTGTGTGTGTGTGTGTGTGTGTGTGTGTGTGTGTGTGTGTGTGTGTGTGTGTGTGTTACTGCCTCTCTGTGTGTTGGAAAGAGATATTTGCTTTTAGGAAGGAAATCCAAGGAGAAAGGGAGGTGCATGGTACAGAATAAAAAAAAATCACACACACACACACACACACACACACACACACACACACACACAGACAGAATAAGTCCATTTCCATCTGGTGATGTTTACTTTAGAAAGTGAGAGCGTCTGCTCCTGCAAGAGCGGAGGCAGAAGGAGGGAGGAATAAACGACAGAGGGATTGTGATAACAGAGCGATGAAGCAACAGACTGATGGAGAAGTGAATATTCCTCTGGTGGAAATCTTTAGATTACACGGCTGGTTAGATTTCATCGCCCCCATAGGTATTTGGCACAGTGAGTCTGTCTGTGTGTGTGTCCCTATCTCTGTGCGCATGTACTCGAGTGATTTCAGTACAGGACAGCAGCTACTTGGGGACATAAAGTTGCTTTGTAAATACTGTGTAGTAATATGTTTACTGCGTGTTGGTAATATATATGACATCTGGATGACCTGGTCGTCGCATCAGACACATTATCTCTATGTCTGCACACTGGGAGACAAATCCTCTGTCCCCGTCCACACAAACACAGACGGTGTCACCGATGGGAACATGAGAAACGAGCAGACAGGAAGCAGTTAGATTATGTATCAGATTATGAAAAATAACCAAGTTCACAAAACAAAAATGCCATCAGAAGCTGAAATTCTACTTTATTTATCTAGTTTCTTTTTGCATCACCCTGTTTTACATGTATCCATATTCATACTGCAGCAGCTACAATGTTTTTCTGTTAGCATATGAGCAGCTGAACATCAGCTGCCAATTCTTTGGTGGCTATTCTGATATCTTTCCACAAAAGCTTGGATGAGTATTTCTGCACGGAGCTTTGACCCCGATGACGCCTGTCCCTTTAATAGACTGTTTGTTTTACGTTTTAAGACTAGTCTCCATGGCAACTTTATCACACATTTAGGCTATATGTGTCAAGAAAATGACGATACACAGAAAGTATTTTAGCAAAGTAAAGGGTGAACAGGCATTTCCTGCTGAGTCGACCATCCAGGAGTGATGGTTCCCACAGAAAGGCTGCACTGTGCTTTGTGTTTACCCCGTGCAGCTCACTGTTGAATTACAATACGTGCAGACGTCTGTATAAGTCAGCTCTGTCACTGTGTGTCTGCACAGTCAGAATATAACACTCCCACAGTCTGAAGTTCAGCTGCTCCTGTGATCAAACTATGTGCACACTGGATTTAAGTGCAAAACAAATGGCCTGTGCAAAGTTTCCAGTGTCTAGCTGTCATTGCCAGTAGCGTTGTAATAAAGACGTTCTGCAGACTACTATACACTGCAGAAGAGAAGAGAATAAGAGCAGGCACTACGGAAAGTCAGCATTTATTTTTTTCCCAGTCATAACACATAGCTTTGAAAGAAAATAGTGCACCTGGCAACAAGAGGGATGTGATGAGAACAAGGAATAAGATTACAGAGGCCAACCACACAATGTAATGAACAAGAAATAGGATAAAATGTCGTCGCTTAAAGATAAAATAAGCTAATTGTAAAAATGATATAACAGGTGATGGCATTCAAACAATGCATGATGCAGAAACATGCACGAGGCTGGACGCTAATGATTATACCTTATTAAGATGTGAGAGGAATACCCACACACACACACTCCACACAGGATTAAAGCTTGCTTTTGTGAAGATAAGTGAACTAGCTGAGAGCAAAGCCAGATGAAAGGCTGTGGGAGATAACAACAGCTGTGTAATAAGTGTGACTGTTTCTTAATGAAAGTGATGAGTCATCAGGGCTGGGGAGCGAGGGATTACATGTACAATCCTTATATGAGTATGCCAAAATGTCACAGTTACTGAAATAAGCACAGCAATCAGATTATAATTATTTGTTGTGACCTTTGTTTGGTAGTATTTAGTGGATATAATGAGTCATCAGGGTTCGGGGAGCAGCGGGTATATGTGACGGGATTTAAAATAATCTTTTGCCATAAAGACTCGGATGACTGACATGGTTGGATGAGTAACAAACACATGTTGCAATGTTGTTCCAAACTGACTGCAGAGGTGCTTCATTACAGTGGCTCATGTAGTTTAACTACTAATCACTGAGATCATTTAGCAAGTACCCCCACAGGGTTAATTAATGTTTCATTATTATTATTTATTTTTAGGGCAGGGGTTTTTGTACTGTAAATGAGCTAATACAGATAATACAAATAGATGTAGATAATAGTAATATAGATACAAATAATCTGTGTGTTGAGAAATTAAATTAAAACATGAAACTTAAAAAAATTAAATTGCTGTTATTCCTGTGCGAGCAAATGGTAAAGGACTGCTTTTATATAGCGATTTTCCAATCACTCAAAGCGCTTTACAACACATATCATTCACACACATATACAGAGTCAGAGGCTCCAATACAAGGTGCACATCAGCTCGTCAGCAGTGATTGCCCAAGGACACTTCAACATGCTGACTGCAGGACTGGGGATCCAACCACCGACCTTCCGACCGACCGGTGGACGACCACTGTACCTGCTGAGCCACAGCCGCACACAGCAGGTCTTTAGTTTGACTTTCTTCTTCTGCATCCTCACACTATTCTTCATACATATCAGGCCTATCTGCATCTTTGGACTCTGTGTCCTGAGACCAGAGGCGCTAACAACATTACTGACATCATACGACTTCTTTATACACTTTCACACTGCAGAGAAGACACACAAATAATGTTGAAGAAGCTGTTGACAGCCTCTATGATAGTGCTAGTTATCATGCAAGCGGTCCATGAAAGTAGCAATCCAACTGACTGCATTTATCTGGCAGTAAACAAATTAAAAGACAAAACAATATGAAAGACAATTTGAAATATGCTGCAAAAAAAAAAAAGACAGAGAAGGGAGAGGGGAGAGACAAAAACAGAGAAGGATAATATTGGTGCTGCAGTATTGGACTTCACTTAATCCCCATCATGTGTTAATGCCACTGTGATGGTGTTGTGCACTGCAATTACCTCCTACTCATACATCGTGCAGACAGACAGGGACAAGAGCAGATGCTGCTGCTATGAAGACAGATCACTGAGAGCTCAACATGTCCTCAGTGAGCATGCCGGGGTGTTCAGAGGATGTGTGCGTGTCTTTGGATACATGTGCACATGCATCTTTGCCGCTACGTGTGCTGGTGGTTTTGCTCGCCTGCAGAGCCATGTGTCCTTGTAATAATAATGTGTTTCTGAATGTACATGAACTAGAAATGTGTCTTTATATATACGTGTTTGTGAGTGTGTATTGATCAGCTAGACTGCACCCGAGGCTATGGATGGAAAGAACCCCTCTGCCTGGGGAGAATATGATGCTTTGGCCCTGAGGTGCTGGAAGCCTGGAGGTCTGGATTTCACTGCGCTGCTTTACCTCCTATTTAGAAAGTCCTTTTTCTGACAGTCATACCACTTAAATTACATTAAAGTGACGTTAATATATCTCCAAAACAAATCATCCAAACAGAATTGGATGAAAATGCTTCATAGCGTTCAATTCTCAAGAAAGGTACAGCAAGTCTTAGGTATGTTTAAGGTTCGGCACCTGAAACTTTCATAAATAAACATTATTTGTTAGTCTGACATGATAAATGAATCATTTGAACTCTGGCATTGAAATGCATGAAAGAGGAACATGTTGCACGTTCCTCAAGCTCCCTGACCTTCACACCCCTCGGGATGAAACACAGCAGCCGTGTCTCGCCATATAAACCATGTCATCTGTTGCTCGTGGCACGTGTTGGATATGCTGCGCATACAGAAGAAGAAGTTAAAGTAAAGATGTGCTAATCTGAAGACTCCATGTGATAATCGCTGTTCATATTGTCCCGGCAGAGCTCGTAGTAGAGAAATGATCTGTTGGTATGTGAGAATAGATTAACGTGAAACCTTCAGGCTACTACATGTACTTAGTGCTTCCCCCCGAGCTGTGTGACGGAGCCAGGCTTATACACCAACACCTTACTGCTAGGTTTATAATTCATTGTCCAGCTCCTCCTCTCGACCTTTTCCTCCCGCGTGGCGTCTTCCCCCTTACAGCCTCACGGCCAATCAAAGGCCACCATGTGACTCTGACAATCTGAGGCATCTACGAGCTTCGATCCAAGGAAATAAAAGAGGTGTATAATGCATGAGGCTTCATTTCCATCTAGCGCACACAGGCGTCCTGCTGAGTGCCTCAGCGAGCCTCCTTGCATGTGCAAGCCTCGTCGCTTCTGGCACTTTTCCACTCTTTACCATTTCACAGCCTTTTGCTCTGTTCCAGAACCTTCTCATGTCTTTTCCATTTGTTTAAACGCGTCTCGTCTCCTCCTCATCTCTTGCCTCCATCTTCCCCGTGTCTTCGCTCATCCTTCTCCCTCCTTAACCCTAACCCACCCCGCACCGTCACTCCGTTCTCACCCCTGACTAGCAGTTTTGCTGTTATGTAACTATAATTATAAAATCTGTCTATTAATTCCAAAATTCAAGGTTTTTCTTACTTTTGTTTCATTAACTGAACCGCTGCTAATTAATTCTGCAGTAAAAAAAAAAACATCTATCTCGGAGAAAGGTCTGAGCTCACTACTTTAATTTTCAATTTTTCGTCTCCTTCTCAGCCATCACCCTCGTCTGATTTTAGCGCCCTTGTCTTGTATTTTCCCGGGAAATAAAATCGACATGTTAACTGTGCAAAGACGGCTTTGATAGCTGGGGAACACTGAAGAGTGTCTGAAAACACTCGGCCTCCTCTTCTATATTTGTTTTCTCAGCCAGGGCTGAATGTGTGAATGATTTTATTTTCACAATATGAATTTGAAGATAAGCATTTATAAAACAGTTATTACCATACCTGTCAGAGAGAAGCTTTTACACACTTGAACTTTCTCATTAAAACGGTTTCTCATCAGGACTGTTTTATTGCTAGTAAAAGCACTGTGCAGAAAATGTTTCACACATTTTAACCCATAAAGAAATTGTAAATTGCCAAAAGCGATGAAGTATTCCGTCTTTGATTTGCAACATCCCGCGCTGCGGGAATATTGGCAGCAGTGTTGAAGCTCATTCCTTTTTCATAATATGTCACATGCTGTAACACACAGATAGCATTAAACTAAATGTAAGTTATTATCAAGGCTAAGGCAGAATGAACAGTCAAACACAAAGAGCAGCAACAAGGTGAGCGTTCCCACACTCGTCTCTTACAACATGTGCACACACACTAATGCTGCTGTTATTAATGTGTCCATCCTGATGAGGAACACACAGTAGGTGACCATGTTTTATAGCCTCAATAGTAGGAAATATTACCTTATTTGACAAAACATTATTCAAATGCACCATTACAACATGCTATTCAAGTATTTTGTTCAATGAAAGAAAGACATTCACATCAAACATCCTCACTCTGCAGAAATGACCCAAATTGTATGAAACTGTACAAAAGTGAGCAGCTCTGAGTAACCACGTGGTGAAGAAGACAGCTCCGTCTCCGCCCTAATAGAAGTCAACAGTGCTCATTAGCTCCATGCAGACACTTTGTATTGCACTCGTACGCGTATTATTAATGTCCCTCGACCAATGTGGTGAGAGAGAGAGAGAGGTGCCTCTTTTCCACTCGTGTGGTTCTCGAGACGCAAACGATTCATGAATCATACATGCTGCACATTAAGGGTCAAATGCATGTCAACGTATATTACAACAGAGCGTGTGTCAGAGTGCGGAGGTCAGGGGGAGGGGCAGAGGGGCAGACATGGCGAATGAAAACACACATGGAGGTAATGACAGAAGAGCTGACCTTGAGGAGATTGAGGGTGAAAGTGAGGGAGGAGATTATTACAATGTGTATGACATAAAGCAGCAGAGGGAGAGAGAAAGCAAAATGCAGTTCACTTGACCCGTGTGATATCCAGCAATGGAGGGAGATTCAGTTTTGTGGGTCATGACCTCGCAGTGGAAGGGAGGACGTCTCTGGTACACAGTGAGGGCTGATAATCTTCAGAGAGCAGGAGATGTTAGAACCTGGTCACATGAAACTGGAACTATCTAAATGTAAAAGTATTTTACAACAATGTCTTCATGTAGGAGAGAGAGAGGTCGCTGTGTGTCCTCAGCCGTAGATGAAGGATGTGGACGGGGCTGTTGGAAAACGGAGAACAATGACTTTATGTAATTGGGTGAAATTATCTAATATATTTATCATTTGTGTCCAAATGTTGCATCCGGATCATTACCGATGTATCTCTCCTCATGTTCAGTCGACTGTGAATCACTAATAAAAGTGTTTTAGTACTACTCAGATATGAACATAATAACCATACGATCCATGTCGTCCCTCAAAGTAACACTGGAACATGATTGGTTGGTGTCTCTCTTGATG
The DNA here is from genome assembly GCF_900634415.1 of Cottoperca gobio. Classification (NCBI taxonomy): domain Eukaryota; kingdom Metazoa; phylum Chordata; class Actinopteri; order Perciformes; family Bovichtidae; genus Cottoperca; species Cottoperca gobio. The sequence continues at coordinate 21,783,178 of NC_041369.1, read as the reverse complement.
AAACTGGTGCATGATGGATATTTTTTGAATGCATTTAAGACCTGATGCTGCATTAATAAATAGTTCTAGTGTATTACTTATATTTACTTAATTTTGCAATATGCGATGTTACATTTGTTACATATGCAATGTTACATTACATTGCATTATAGGTCATTTAGCAGACGCTCTTATCCAGAGCGACTTACATTGAATTAAGTACAGGGACAGTCTCCCGGGAGCAACTCAGGGTTAAGTACCTTGCTCAGGGTTAGGGTTAGGGTTAGGGTTAGGGTCACAACCTTCTGGTTTGGAAGGTGTACCACTATCACCATCCTCACCATCCTGTTTTTGTGCAATGCAGATATTTAACATCTTTACCCGACGAGCCCCACAGTATAAACGCAGCAGCAGTGTAGAACATTTTCTTCATTTATATTTTTACCTTTGCGTTGTTATTTTTTATCCTTTTCTACTATTGATTAACTCTAACATAACCTGAAGAGTCTGACGCAGTAAGAGTGGAGAGTCATCTCTCATATAAAGTTTCAGCTCTCATAAAACCGCTCTGCTCGCTGCATTGAACCCTGCGTCAGGCTGCGGTGGTTGGAAGAATGCAATTTGTCTTTGCACTGCCCTGTTTGACATAACCCACGTCTGACTACATTTTACCTCCTACCAACCAATTGTGTGCCATGTCTGGCTGCGTGTCCATCCATCTGTCTGCTTGTCACAGTGCATATCATTTTCGCAGTTGACCCCCTGAGCCGAGGTATCCTTCCTCGTTCTGTGCTGATGTTTGATAAATAGTCCCGACTGAGTGGCACGCAGCTCGTTGGAGATGGTGACCTGACAGTTTTCTTTTGGGGGACCTCAACACAAACTAACTTATTGTCTCTCGTGCGCTCAAGTTTCAACGGTACATTTTGTCCTCTTTCTTCACTCCTGCAGACACAGTGGCAGTTATTTCTGAAAGAAAGCCACAGCTCTTGTATTTACTGCATCCTCTCCGTTATACATCTTACTCCTCTTTGCATGTTGGTTAATCCATTATTGACAGTACAGCTTTTCTGTGAGTGTCTCGGCCCGTCAGAGATACTCAGGTGCAATGGGAGAGGATATGGACCTAATGGCATTGGTACAAGACAGAGAAAAAAACAGAAGCCTCTACCTTTTTTAAGGAAGAAGGGCATCCTGCAAGAAAATCTAAGTAATAAATAAGGAAATATGAAGGGAAGGAAAAGGCACAGGTAACAACACCAAACAGGGACGTCAAAAGAAGAAAGACAATGACACAAGTCAGGGAATAGTGCAAGAGAGGGGAGTGAGAGGCATTCCCGGCGGTGCTAACATGTTGAGACTTAGCTGAGTGCACACACACTCACACACACACACACACACACACACACACACACACACACACACACACACACACACACACACACACACACACAAAGCTGTTCTACCTAACGAGTGAAAAACCTTTGAGCAGAAAAACTGTGAAGTCTCCGGTGGCAGGTTGCAAAAAGCTTTCTCTTATTCTCGGTCAAACCCTCCCTTCTCCTTCGCTCTTCTTCTCTGCTGTTGTACAACAACATGTGCTGCCATCCATCCCCGTCTGCTGCACAACTATGTTCCCGTACAACTGAACTGCACTCTTAATTACCTTTGGAGGAGTTTTAAACACGTGGTTACATCACGTATGGACGTAAGTTAAAATAAGTTCACTTTTGGTTCCACGCGGTACATGAAGAGCAACACGGTACATGAAGAGCGACATGGTACATGAAGAGCGACCTCGTGGGTGGAAGTCCTGTGATTGTTTGACCAATGCATCCACTTCCACGTGCTTTGATTAGATTTATAATTGTGATTTGTCGAAAACAAATGCAATCCGGGATAAAATACATTTCCCTTGAAAGGGAAGTTGACAACACGATCCTCTAATCAGACTTTGACACTTCCACCAAGTGTGTTCTGCAAGCTAACATTTCACTGTTGGGGGGCTCAAACTAGAAGAGTGGAGTAGTGAGGAGAGAAATACAGAGAGGAAGGGTGATATCATTGTCCCACAATGCAATGCACACACAGCTGCCAAACATATAAAGAAATTGCAGATGGTGGTGAGGAAGAGCATACAGTATAAAGCTGTTTTGACTTGTCAATCCCTTTTATCCCAGTAAACTTAAACATCTACATATCTAGTTCTGTATAAATGATTCTTAGAAAAGAGAAGATGCCCCTTTGGGAAGATGTGCTACGCAGGTCAAACACGGTAACATAATTATGTATCTTTTAACATAATACTAGTACTGTGTGTTGGTCTAAATTCTGGTATTACGCCAACACTATCCATTCAAATGATCCGTTAAGCCATCCATCCTAAAGCTTGTCTTCCCACCAAAAGAAAGAAATACATCACTATCTGCTGTACTGCAGATGTTGTCTCTTCATCTCGTTCTTATACATCACTGGAGGAATGGCGCCAACAGACACGGTACCCACGCCGTTCATCCATCAGCCCATCCTTCCCTCCTCCCATCCCGTCTCCTCTGCCTCCCTTACTCATCCTCACCTTCCCGTGTCCTCAGTGACACCAGGAGACACAACAGACAAAGTAAGAAAGAAGATTGTGATTCTTAGAAATAAAGTCTCAGCTAACCCACTCACAATGCTATTAAAAGCTTTATCTGTAATGTCTATAACACATTATGAGTCTTGCAGGGTTATATGGTGACACACGTTTGAACTGTAAGTTGCACACTTGCTTTTCTTTCAATTTTTTAAGGTGGCATGGATTTATTTTTAGGGAGCATATGCTTGTCAAATGTAGAATCCTGTCTCGTCTGAGTACTTCTCACTTAAGTGCATTTCAGAGTTTCTGTGCCTGCACGGACCTCGACCCCCCCCCCCCCCCCCCCCCTCACCGACCCCGCAGGGAGGTTAAAAGCGTCTGTCTGAGGAACAGAGCAGCTGCTGTTCAGAGACTACAGCGAAGGAAGGAGAGCTTAGGACCACAATGGAGAGTTTAAACTTATGCTAAGTCTTACAATCAATAAGGAACACTTGTGGCCGGCGCTCATCGTTGTTCTGAGCTCGTCGGGGACAGGTGAGGCCGGCAGGTGTTACACTCTGCAATATGCTTCAGGCTTATATTACACAACAGCAAAAAATAAAAGGTTGCATACAGTAATGACTGACAGCAAACTGTTTGCGAATTTCAATGTGTTTTTAAATACACCGAGGAACAAACAGATGTCTCAGCTTGAGGCTTTCATCAATGGGATGTCTGCTCTTGACACTGAAACATTATTTGTAAAGCGTTTACAAAACAAGCACAGAGAGAGATGACACATCCCTTGTGAAGTGTAGCTGTGAGCTTCACAGTCCCAAAGATGATTACATTTCAGAAACAAAGCCTTCCACATAGGTGACTTCAATCACTTTATATATACCGTTTCTTAATTTCATAACAGCAATCGCTTTTTTTTAAGACAAGGTGTCAGGTTTTTTAAATGATATCTTCAAATATTGAAGTTTAAGATTTGAAAAAGTGCTGCAGGCTGTCAACAAACACTGATCTGCTGAAGAACCTTTGCTGCAGGGATCTGCATCCTAAAACTTTGTATTTTCTTTTTCTTCTCATAACAAGAAAGTTCAACTTTATGCAGTTTTGGTTATATTGGTCAGCTGGACATGAATTATCTGGTTATTGATCCTGTTATCTGCACTGCATGTACCTGTTTTAATCCACCCAGACATGTCATATGATAATCAATGGAGATTATCCCAATGTATATAATATAGAGTTCTTAAAAAGGCTTCATTTTGATTTGCTAACGTGTATTCTATAGATGTTGTCCGTGTCACAGGCTTGTGCATGCTTAACTGTACTAAGTTTATAACTACAGTGATTCTGTGTTTGTCTCTGAGCGTTGCAGCTGACCTTCACTGATTACCGTCCCTGAATGCATCGTGTGTGGACATGGCTAACGGTGTTGCTTTTCTGAGGAGCTTCAACAAAGCATTGGATTCTCACCACTCACACTTGTTCTTCTTTCCCTTGTTACTTTCATGAATCAATAATGTACAGTCAATTAATAAGCTTTGTCTCGTTCACTTACATCATGCTGACTGTTCTCGCATCGTCCCTCAAACCTGAGACGTTCAGCAGCATGTTTAACACGTATTCCTTGTGGACACTATGGAAACAGTCTAATCTCTGGAAGACAATATGTGCCGGCTCAACAGACCAGTGTACTCTGACACATTCAATGTGCATGCAATGGTGTAAAAAATGCGACATGTGACCTGTGGTGTATTTCACTCCACCTGCTTTTTCACACATTGTAGCCAAGCTGAAATAAAATGTATAAAATGCATTAAAGCCCACTGCTATAGGAATGATGCATACTGTAATATTTAAGCACCACAACATACGCACATACACAAAAGCCTTTTCAATTAATCATGGTGTCCTTCGGCCCTATCTGCTAACATAATGGACCTGAGTGATAAACCACTTCCATTTTCACTCTAAGCCTGTTTAGTGAAGTCTGTAAGGAAAGAAAGGACGGAGCAACAGAGAGGAACGAGAGAGAGTGTGTGATTGAGTGAGAGAAGAATAGAGAGGAAAGGCAGAGAATAGTAGCTCAGGAGAAGTCAGACACTGAGGAAGAGCATGTTTATATTGCTGAGAGGTGAAGGGATATTAGATACAAATTATTCATGTGCTTACGCCAATCCACATCTCAAGAGAGAGGCCATTTGAACCTTGAAGACATCATCAAGACATAAACAGAGAAGAAGAGTCAAGAGTGGGGAGCTGGCTGAGCAGAGTTAGGGAATGGAAAATCACAGTTGCCATATATTATGAAACTTTACATTAAATGTTAAGCATGTTATTGTTGCTGAAAGGAAGTGAAATGAAAAAGAAAGAAAAGTATACACAGTGCAGCTGACGTGATCGTATCGTGGCTGTCTGAGCAAACTGCCACGACAGTGATACAAGTTGTACTAAAACTCTTTTTAACCAACCATAAAAAGATCAGAAGAGGAGCAGCTGTCTAAAGGAAAGCTACGCCGTGGCTAAGTGTCTGAGTGTCTCAGCGAGTAATAAAAGCTCGTCTACAGCACTGTACTGTCTATCAGCACACTTCATTATTTCCCGTCGGAGTGACTTTATATCGAAACATTAGCAGTGTGCTGGAAGGATTCTATAATGACTCATAAAAAGTTCCATAGCAGAACCGTACAGTGTGAGCGATTCACCCGGCGCGCAAATGGGAAAAATTATTTGACTGCGAATGACTCCTGGATCTGACTCCTGGTTCAGACTCCTGGTTCTGACTCCTGGTTCAGACTCCTGGTTCTGACTCCTGGATCAGACTCCTGGTTCTGACTCCTGGTTTTGACTCCTGGTTCTGACTCCTGGATCTGACTCCTGGTTCTGACTCCTGGTTCTGACTCCTGGATCTGACTTCTGGATCAGACTCCTGGATCTGACTCCTGGTTCTGACTCCTGGATGTGACTCCTGGATCTGACTCCCGGTTCTGACGGTTCTTACTCCTGGATCTGACTCCTGGTTCTGACTCCTGGATCTGACTCCTGGATCTGACTCCTGGATCTGACTCCCGGTTCTGACGGTTCTGACGGTTCTGACTCCTGGGTCTGACTCCTGGTTCTGCAAAAGAACCGTGGATCAGCTGAGCTGTGAGTTGTGTATTGTTATAACTGTAGATTAAAATAATATGTGTGGCTGCTACTCGACTGTTTGTGTCATCTCACCCCAGCTAAGCTGAATCTTGTCATTTGAAGTTATTTATAACGTCGCCTGAAAAGTCAAAAATGTAGAACCTAAATTAATTCGATACGCGATTCAGATTGAATGAAACGCTATCTCTGTCTAGCTCTTATTGCAGCGCCTCACTAGACTATGCAGCCTGTATGCTGTTTGAAAGAGGATGTATTAATTATGCACAATGCATCCCTTTGCTTTGTTAGGTCCCAAGAACATCCTATGTTTTAAAAATCATAAATTATCTTCACATGCAATGGTTCGCATTTGTTTAGTGTTTTTTTATTCCTAATAATGTTCAGCAACACGTGTCAATGTCCGCTCATAACATGAATACAATCCTTTCAAAATAAACAAGAGTCTTTACAGGAAACAACATGATTAGGGTTAGGCATCAAAACTACAACTGGGTTTAGGCCAAGATCGTGGTTTGGGTTGAAATAAGAACAGAAGTGGCGTTACTTAAGTACAGACGTTACTGGTTTCACACGGGGCACGAACAGCGGCCTCCCAGCCCTCCTCTCTACTCAGACTTCTTCGCTCTTTATACTTCACAGTTACGTGGAAAACACATAATAATTGATTTTGGGGGATACACACGAAAAACAGCGCATCACTTTTCTCAGAGCTAGCTACGAGAGATGGATGGACAGAGACGGATGGGAAACCTAAGTAAAGCCGGCGTTGAAGGGCAAATGCAGCAGGCAGCTGATCAATGGGAGATGACTAATAAAGACTCAGATGCATCTGTCTGTTTGTGTTACTGAACATGATGCTGTCCAGCGAGGTCCCACTGTGTGTGTGTGTGTGTGTGTGTGTGTGTGTGTGTGTGTGTGTGTGTGTGTGTGTGTGTGTGTGTGTGTGTCTGTGTGTGTAATGTAACCTGACACGTCAATTGCAGCTCTCATTATTAAAGAGTGAGTAGTTTCTTCTGGAGGACACTGACTGGATACCACAAACTTCATGATGGAAACACACACACACACTCACACACACACACACACACACACACACACACACACACACACACACACACACACATACACAAAGAGGAGAAAGAAGTGCTCCAGTGGTCCTTCCAGCTTTAGTCAGTTGAATAATTTAACACAATTAATGTTGGCAAAGGCCTCATCTCTCTCACTCCCTTTCTCTCAGTTCATTCTGTGTATTCATCTCCTGTCTCCTATTGTTCAATCCCTCTCTCCTCTAGTCGTCCTTTATTCCTCCTTCTCCAACTCTCTTTGTCATGGCCAATGATTTCTTGTACTTTACTTCACAGGTAACCTCATTAACCCAGGTTACATATTGCTGTAATGCTGTAAACACACAGATAAGTACATTTACTGTTATGTGTTCTCCATTAAGACTCAGTGTTTTACATTTATAGATGCATCAACAGCAGAGTAACTGTAAATACATGGGTGATTCTTCAACTATCGTCATTTTTGTGTCCCTGGCAGAAATAAGAAAAACTAAAACACATTTCCTATTTGTGTGACACTCACTTAACACCAAAAGGAACATTAAATCATAGACCAGTCATTATTTTTATTACATAAAAAGTGTTCTTTTATGTGTTCTTGCTGTATATGACTTGTCCCGGGGCCTGATGTTGGATATTCAAACCTGCTAAGTTTTTAATTTAATATTGACCTAATATTAATTGTATGTGCAAATGATACATAAATGGCCATTTTAATGAAATGTATCATGTGTTGTAAGATATATTATTATTGCATGTCCCTTGGGGTCCTTGTCATTTCCATCACACCATGCAGAATGTGAATTTGGTGAGTTTTTAAAGTGGTGATCACAGCCATAGTCATGTGACAGGAGAGCACATGGCTGCAGCACAAAGACAGCTCCATGAAGGGAACTGATACAAGATAACATCAAGGTCAATATTTGGTAAATCGAAAATATGTTTATTGGCTGTCATTTCCAAATAGCTCATATATCCTTTAAATGTAGAACTAATAAGAAAAACAACATGTGGTATTGTCTGTTTTGTGTTTATTTAATGCTAGCTCTACAGCAGACGTTAGCATGCTAACAACAGTCATTTCCATCACTTTGATTATTGTGATGGACAAGACAATCTGAGTGTTATGGCTCATATCAGTGAAAATAATGTACGTTAAATTAAATGTCAGTGGGGTAGCAATTACTATTCACCCACAAGGAACCACCAGAGAGAATGAATCCGGGACTTATTTTGTTTTGCGCTAAATAGTAAGTGCAACATTTGCAACTTGCTTGTAGGTTTCAGCAGTTTCCAGCTATGTTCTGCCAAATGATTTTATCTGCTTTAAAAGGTTTAGATGATGAAGTTCTTCCCTTAAAAAGTTGTGTTTTTTTGTATATATATATTTTCAGTATATACATATATTTGACATGTATGCTAAACAGAGAAAGATCCTGCAGAATATCAAACTTATTCAACAGATAAACCAAATAAAACAGGATGAAGTGTGTGCAGTGCTGCAGGGCTGTCGCAACAATGAACAATGCAGACGTGTGCTTCTCTAACGATGGGCATCACATTTGTATCATTAGGCTTCGGCAAAGAAATCCTTGAGTTTAATCACTGTCAGCGTTCAGCAGAAACCTCAGACCGGTGAAACTAATCTTTTTCTTCTCTGAGTGGTGTGTGTGATGCCATGGTCTATTTTTCTTTAAATGTTCTTCGGCGGCTCGACTTGGTTCAGGGGTCAGGAATTGCATTTTGTACAGGTGAGAGTAAAGGCCAGCTGTCAGACTAAAATCCCAAATTGGAGATACAAGTGAACTGTGGATGACACCGACATCGGACCTGTGTTTATTCGTTTTGACTCACCTTCATCTTCTTTCTCTTCCTCCCTCTTCCTCCCTCTCCCTCTCTCTCCCTCTCTCCTCGTCTCTCTCTCTGTTACTATATCTATGGTGGCCCTGAAAGGTCGAACTTTGCCAGACTGTTGCGGCTGGCTGACTGGCTGAAGCCTAATCAAGCGTGTCAGACTATTTCCGCAAACTGAGACACACACACACACACACACACACACACACACACACACACACACACACACACACACACACACACACACACACACACACACACTCACACACACACACACACACGGGTCCAGCAAAGCTATTTCCTGGTGTTGACACTTTGTCATTTGTTACACAGACATCTCCTCTCCCTCACTGGCCCGGCTGGACCATGGCCACAGTTTGTTTAGTAGTGTCTGCTAGCTAAATAGCAAATGAGACAGGGGAAGAGGAAATATATTGCAAGACAGACTGTGTGTGTGTGTGTGGGGGGGGAGACGAGATATAAAAGTTCTTAAAATGACTGTATTCAAGGAAGAATTGCCGTAAAATGTGTCCCACAGCTGGGCAGAAAATAACTTTCAATGAGGTAACCTTAGTGTTTCCCGCTTTAATGATTAGGTACAAATAAGCTCCATAAGCTTTACATAAGTGATAAGTTAGAAACTGGGATGTTTGGGCGGAGTCCTGCTGACCAAGATATTTTGTGGCGATTGAAGCTTAATTCTTCCTTGATTTGAACTTATAAAAGTGTCTGAATTTACATATTTCAGTGCATAAAACTGCAGTGATTGGTAAATTGGCATCCAGTTTGACATTGAAACATTGCTAAGATTCGACAACATGGCCGGTTCTCACAAAAATTGCGGTTATTGGCCGAGTTGCTATTAATTCTTGAGCTCCTTGCTCTCATTTCTCTCTTGTGACTTGTGTATATATTTTTTAAGATACCATATATATTATTTTATTTTTTTTTTCCTGTCCTCCTTCCCTCCCCCTGTCCTCCTTCCCTCCCCTGTCCTCCATCCCTCTCCTGTCCTCCGTCCCTCTCCTGTCCTCCTTCCCTCCCCTGTCCTCCTTCCCTCCCCTGTCCTCCTTCCCTCCCCTGTCCTCCGTCCCTCTCCTGTCCTCCGTCCCTCTCCTGTCCTCCTTCTCTCTCCTGTCCTCCGTCCCTCTCCTGTCCTCCTTCTCTCTCCTGTCCTCCTTCCCTCTCCTGTCCTCCGTCCCTCTCCTGTCCTCCTTCTCTCTCCTGTCCTCCTTCCCTCTCCTGTCCTCCTTCTCTCTCCTGTCCTCCTTCCCTCTCCTGTCCTCCGTCCCTCTCCTGTCCTCCATCCCTCTAAGAGAGTCCCAGCTCCCTCACTTTCCCAGCTCAGTTACCGAGCCGACAGCCCAAATTCTATTATTGCAGACTGTGTGATAATCCGAGGCCACTGATTGGTCACAACATACCCGACACATGGACGGTGGGAGAGCGGAGAAGTAAAATGTGGACTATAACATAGAAGGAAGAAAAGAGAGGAAGTTAAGACACACGTTAACGAAACAGAAACACAACATGTGCCCGACTCTCCTTATCCCCTTAAAGCCCCTGGTATCCTTCAGGCTCACGCTAAAACAAACAGCCCTGCCCTTAAAAGCCCGCTCGGTAATCCCTGTGTAATCACTCAGACAGCCTCACCACACATAACCCAAACACCAGCATGAAGACGGAGATAGATATGTGTGTGTTTGGTTTCATGCGAATTGGCTGGATTCCACATCAAAGGACGAAAAGCTTGAATGCGTAAATGGCAAAGATACTCGAGACATTTATATATTGTTGCAAGATTCTTGTCTGTGTCTTTGGAGAACTGGAATGTCTCATTGAACAGTGTGTGAAAGATAAATCCTGTGTGCTCTCAAAGTTCTTCAAATATCTTTAAAAACCAATGACAAGCTTTAGTACTGCCGTTACGCCATCAAGCGTTTATTTGTGTCCGTTTTCTCAATGTTCAGTGACACTGAAGTTGCACACGTGATATTGCGTTGTACGTTGATCGTTTGCCAATGAAGTCAAACTAAATCAATTTATTAGAATATCCTGAAAGCCCAGAACTAACAAAATAAAGAGGAACAAAGCAGGTAAGTGACGTCTCTCTGCAGGTTGCATCACACAGCAGCTACCACTTGTCAACGAGCATATAGAAGTATAAATCCACAGCTTCAACATGTAGCTGATCCATCAATTGGATTCCAATCGGTGTCCAACATTGTTCCTGTCCGACAGGTTACAAAGATCAACGCTAAGGCTGTGTCCCTAAACAGCCTGCGACAGTACATTTAGAAATCAAACCATTTAAAGCATCAGAATTTAAATGAAACTCACGTCATGTTGCAAACAGTCCTGAATATTGTTGTAAGTGGTGTGTGTTTCTGTTCCAGTAACAGCCCAACTGAGACTTAAATACACTTAGTCATGACTGAATCAGCCTGAGGCACACACACACACACACACACACACACACACACATGTGCACACACACGCGCACACACACACACACACACACACACACACACACACGCACACACGCACAGTTGCACGCAGCCTCGCCTGTGTGCCTGCAGTTAGAGGTGTTAATACTTTATAACTGAGCAGTGACGTCTTCAAGAGGAAACCAGCTGCGTCATTCTGCCGTTTCTTCTCCGTGTCTTTTATTGTGGAGTGCTCTTGCAATCTCCGCAATCCGAGTGTCCGTACACGTGCACGGTTCTGTGTGTGTGTGTGTGTGTGTGTGTGTGTGTGTGTGTGCGCTGCATCTGTGAGACATACATCGGTTGTGGTTTGAATTTGCGGCTGGGTAAGATTCTCTTATTTTTCCCCAGGTTTTAGAACATGCTGAGTACAACCCTATCATTGCTAACCATAGAGTTATTTTACACAAGGTTATGTGATTCTATAAAGCAAATGGACACTCAGGAAAAACAGCCCAAAATGCATCCAAAGCAGGTGTTTCGCAACATAATGATGACCTAACGAGTCAGGTCTATATGTCATGTTCAGTGACCCTCAGCGCTCGCTTCATATGTTGCATTACTTTACTCTGGAGAACATGTTGACAGCGAGCAAAGACTAAACAAACACAACTGTGAGGGAAGCATTAAAGCTGCTCAGACGTATGAGAGGCATGACGTCACCTCTTTTGTTACAAACGTGTCATGACGGGCGGAAGACCAGTGTTGAAAAATTGATGCTGATGAGATGATTTTGATCAAAATCAATACGTTTGACGGACAGAAAGAAGTTCAGGATGAGAAAAGGTTCAACAGTTTTATTCCCTTAAATTAGCTCATTAATGGGGGGGGGCACCAAACTAGATTCTTTCCATTACCAACGAGTTAAACTCCAAACAGACAGACAGACAGACAGACAGACAGACAGACAGACAGACAGACAGACAGTCAGACAGACAGACAGACAGACAGTCAGGCAGACAGAGAGTCAGACAGACAGACAGACAGACAGACAGTCAGGCAGACAGACAGTCAGACAGACAGACAGACAGACAGTCAGACAGACAGACAGACAGACAGACCACAGTTTCACAGACAGACAGGCAGACAGACAGACAGACAGACAGACAGACAGACAGTCAGACAGACAGACAGACAAACAGACAGACAGTCAGACAGACAGACAGACAGACAGTCAGACAGACAGACCACTGTTTCACAGTCAGACAGACAGTCAAACAGACAGACAGACCACAGTTTCACAGACAGACAGACAGACAGTCAGACAGACAGACAGACAGACAGACAGACAGTCAGACAGACAGACAGTCAGACAGACAGACCACTGTTTCACAGTCAGACAGACAGTCAAACAGACAGACAGACCACAGTTTCACAGACAGACAGACAGACAGACAGACAGACAGACAGACCACAGTTTCACAGACAGTCAGGCAGACAGAGAGTCAGACAGACAGACAGACAGACAGACAGTCAGGCAGACAGACAGTCAGACAGACAGACAGACAGACAGACAGACAGTCAGACAGACAGACAGACAGACAGACCACAGTTTCACAGACTAGACAGACAGGCAGACAGACAGGCAGACAGACAGACAGACAGTCAGACAGACAGACAGACAGACAGTCAGACAGACAGACAGACAGACAGACAGTCAGACAGACAGACCACTGTTTCACAGTCAGACAGACAGTCAAACAGACAGACAGACCACAGTTTCACAGACAGACAGACAGACAGTCAGACAGACAGACAGACAGACAGACAGTCAGACAGACAGACAGACAGTCAGACAGACAGACCACTGTTTCACAGTCAGACAGACAGTCAAACAGACAGACAGACCACAGTTTCACAGACAGACAGACAGACAGACAGACAGACAGACAGACAGACCACAGTTTCACAGACAGTCAGACAGACAGACAGACAGACAGACAGACAGTCAGACAGACCACAGTTTCACAGACAGACAGACAGACAGACAGTCAGACAGACAGACAGACAGACAGACAGACAGACAGACAGACAGTCAGACAGACCACAGTTTCACAGACAGACAGACAGACAGTCAGACAGACAGTCAGACAGACAGACAGACAGACAGTCAGACAGTCAGACAGTCAGACAGACAGACAGACAGACAGACAGTCAGACAGTCAGACAGACAGACAGACAGTCAGACAGACCACCGTTTCAAAGACAGAAGGGAATCGAGAGAGAGTAAGAGAGATATTGTTGCAAGCTGCAAACAGCTGTTTGCCTCTGCTAATTGTTTTACAATTGTTCATAAATATATATATACACACAATATTTCGTGATAGTGCTACACTCGGATGTATTCTGTGATTTTGAGCGTAGCTTTAAGTTGCTGTTGTTTAGCGTTTCTGAGGCTTTCGCTGGTGGAACAGTTTTGTTCTCACTCGTCACCAGCAAAGAAAGGTGAGAGTTCATACTAGCTTTAACAAAAAACATGAAACTCTTCTGTCTTTGAAATAATCAATTCCTCTTTTAGTCTTTAGCATTACCCTCGCTGCCCCTCGCGTCTGCACAGAATAACAAACATAAGGAGTTATGAAGAGATCGGGTTGTGCGCTACAAGTCAATGTGCATTAATTATGTTGAATACATGCAAAGACTGACTCATTTATTGAAACTCATTTTCATCTATCTGCATACCAGACACCTTAAAAAGTTGTTTACATGTTCATTCATTGTGACCAAAAATACTCTAATTACACTTGACAACCTGCCCTTTATCTTAATCTAATTATGTCATTTTGCATCCAAAGTAATAAAGGCCTGCTGAATGCCATAATGAAAATGTGTATTATCATCCACTGTTCCCCGCTGAATGAAAGCCCCTGCTGGCCCTCCTGCAAATGAGCAGCGTATCTGAGCTTTTCAAACCTCTGCATTATCAGAACACAGACATTTACAAAGACGACTGCCTGCAGCTTTCAGCCTTTCAAAACTGCCATCTGGCATTGATGCTTTTTTTTTAGAAATAGTTTCCTGAAATGCTGAAGTGAGCTGCAGTTTGAGATACAGCAAGAGTTCCACAGGAGGCCAAACTGTAGGATTTATAAACCATTTAGTTGGTTAGTAAACTAGACATGGGGCCATTTCCATCGCTACATGCATACCGGCTTTTCAAAATAAACTTCCGTCTTCACAGAACGTGGTTAAATTAATGAAGTGATTAAAATAATAACGGACTAATAGACATGAACACCATGGAACTATCAAAGTCCTGTTTTTAAAAGACGTTGACTGTCGGTTTGAAATGGGAAACAAACAGCGATCTACCTTGTTAAAGATTACCCAACAATCCACCCTACGCTCTAAAATGATCATCATAATGACTTCACCTTTGTCACCTGAACATAAACATCTGGGGTTTTGGGCTCTTTGCCGAAACGACTGATGCTATCGTTCTTCTTCGAGGACAGTCTGAAACAGCTCCAATGTGTAAGCTACCTGCTCATACACCATTGTGCCTCAATTCCATATTGTACACATGCACGTATCTCGCTTTTGAACTGAATGCACTCAAAACTAAAGACTACCTGTTTGCTTCTGTTTCCAGATGTTGTGCCAAAACCCCGTAATTGAACTTCCTCTGTATGGAACGCACTGAAGTAAACTGTCCTCCAAGAGAGATATGATCATAGAAATAATCCGTAAGTAATACATGCTTTTGAAAACATTAATAGTACAAAACTCCAGGAGGAAAGCCCGTTTAAGAACGACCATTTGCAGCACAGATAATACAGTCAAAACACCAGACATTTGTTTTTTAACTTAGTCTTTATTTTATATCAATCACTTTAATCTGATCTGCATTTAGAGAAATCTGGGTATTTTATTTTGAAAATCTGTAATACAGACACATAATCCACATGCAAGCATCGTACGTCTCTGACACACATCTGCAAAGATACATTTAGTTAGAAAATGAATTCAATTATGAAAGACAAGACACTTCAAATAACTGCATGAATAAATAAAAAGTGTGGCTTTACTTAATACAAGACATAGATGGAGCGAGTCATAAACCATCTGCTTCACCTGACACAAATGATTATGATGATTGCGTGATTTCTTTTCTTCCAGGAGTTTATTCCAGCTCTTTTATCATTGGCCAGGAGCTATTTTAAATGGGACTTTTATTAAGCCAATCAGGTCTCAGAAAGAAGGGTCTTCCACAGCCGCCCCTCCCCTCCTCTCCTCTCATTGGCTGCCTGTGAGATTCTAACTCTGCGCTGGTAGCAGTTGGACGCTTCTCTCAGCCAATGAGGAAAGAGCAACTGTTGCATTCAGTGACCCTCCTGCAGGGTTCCTTCTGCTGCAGCGTCTCAGTCTGGATTCCGATCTGAAGCGGTGCACAGTGTCACAGTAAAGGGGAAATGATTGGACCTGGACACTTCTGCATTATGTACAAGACATCTCAGCACAAACACAATCAGAAACATCTGCAGACATTTAAATGCATGTATGTTCCTCTGTAGCCCATCAAGCAGATCTGTTGAAGTCAAATGTGCACTTCAGTTATGTTATATTCATAATGTATGTGGTGCCACCACTTATTCCCAAATCCCCATGACATAAATGTTAATATAAGAACAAGATAGTTTATGATTACTATAACAAGCCCGAATATACAGAGAGAAGAGAAAG
Organism: Cottoperca gobio; assembly: GCF_900634415.1. NCBI lineage: Eukaryota > Metazoa > Chordata > Actinopteri > Perciformes > Bovichtidae > Cottoperca > Cottoperca gobio. The sequence continues at coordinate 21,767,396 of NC_041369.1, read as the reverse complement.
TGAGGAGAGAGGATTACTCTAGTTTCCAACGCCCTCCATCGGCAGCGACATCTCTCCCTCCCTCCCTCTCTCTCTCTCCCTCTCTCTCTCTCCTCTCTCTCTCTCTCCCTCTCCCTCCCTCTCTCTCTCTCTCTCTCTCTCCCCCTCCCTCTCTCTCCTCTCTCGTTGCTACTGCTGCTGCTGCGCGCCCGCTCAGTTTCCCTCACACCGCTTCCGAGGCTCTTGGAGAGAGGACTGATAAACGGAGCTGTCGGTACCGGATTTGATACCAGGAGAAGGGAGGGAAGCTACGGTGATTTCCTTCTTTGCTCTCCCGACACCTAGCACCACCATCACCACTCCTCTCCATCACTTCAACCTCGGAACCTTACCAAGACGCACTACAGCTCTGTCTGTCATCTTCTTCTCATCTTTAAACCCTCTTGATTGGTTTAATATTTTCCCTCTGCGCTCCAGCGGATAAAAAAAAAATAGGAGAAAGAACATTTTGGGTTTGTTTGTTTTTTTGACCCCCTCTTCTCCAAGCGCACACAAACAGAACAACTGGGTTTTCAATCAGTGGATGTGTTGGACATTTGATAACAGAAGCAATACTTGTTGAGAGAAGTGATCGTATGTATTGGGGGAATTTCCTTGGAGAGACGGGCTGCGCACGGAGTCTCACTTCTAAGGTAAGGACCGCTTGAGTTAAAGGACTGGGATTGTTGCCTCTGTTACCTCAACACAGTCCCATTCATTTCTTTTCTCCCCCAGTCTGCTTCTCTGTCCTCTCACTGTCCGTGCCTCTCTCTCTCTGCGGAGGCTTTAATGAGCGTAAAACAGGCGAGAGAGACCGAAGTGAAATCTTTCGGTTCCCGGGATGCTGGGGAGATTCTGGCTCAACTCTGGATTAGTCAGACACAGTGCTGTCAAACAGCCATTACATATATAACTGTGAGAGGATGCCAGACTTCCATAGGTTTGAGAAAATAAGGAATAAGCTACGAGCACCCCGCAGAGTCTTTGCGCATTAGCGATGGTAACAAAATGTGAGTGTATTCGCTGCTGGCTGCAACAGAGCACACTTTCTTCGGCCCCCGGGGCCACCGGATGACGGTTGGATTTGTGCGGTTTTCACAAAACACAGACTGTGTTTCTTCACATTTCCAGCGCAGTGTGTATCGGCGTGTGTCTGCATTTTTTTTTGCACTCGTCTGCGGACGTGCATATGTGTGCGCGTCCGACAGTGTGTGTGTGTGTGTGTGTGTGTGTGTGTGTGTGTGTGTGTGTGTGTGTGTGTGTGTGTGTGTGTGTGTGTGTGTGTATGCTTGTGTGTCTGGCCACGTATAGCGGCTAATCTCGGTGCAGGCTCTCTTCTCTCTGTCTCGGTGCCTCCCGGCGCCTCCGCGTAACGGCGACGCACAACTTTTGTTTGGATCACCGTCAACATGGGATTGATGTGTGTGTGTGCGTGTGTGTGTGTGTGTGTGTGTGTGTGTGTGTGTGTGTGTGTGTGTGTGTGTGTGTGTGTGTGTGTGTGTGTGTGTGTGTGTGTTTCACGGTCAAATCACATCATTCATAAAGGAGCGAATTAATTTCAATAAATCAAAAGAGACGACACTTCTTTTCTTATTTTTCTTATTTCTTATTTTCGCATTTAGGCCTGTTTCTCCCAGAAAGCGTTTTTACCTGACTCCCCATCTCCTGAGTGTTTTTACAGTTTAAACGATCAACTTTAACCTCTTTCTTTTATTGTATTTCTTACGTCATATGTTCACTGTCTTCTCTTTGTAGGGCTCATTATCTCTGTGTGGAATTAAGATCTGGAAATGTGAATCCCTACAGACCATATGGTGTAGTTAGTATTCAGTCCACTTTAGTACTTCATCCAGAGCTGCGTCCTTGCCCTTTCCATGCGCGCCAGCGCTGGTGAAACTGCATAAAATATTGTATACATATCAGTTGCCCGTAGGGTCATTCAGACACACTCTACACTCAATTAGGTCCGTGCGTTTGACTCTGCGTCCCAATGGAGCCACATTAGATCATCTTTTAATTGTTGCGCACACATCTGCTGAAATCTACTGAAAACCATGCCGGTCTTATATGTTTAATTATGGATGCATGGGGTACTGAGCTGCTGATGAGTCGTTTTCAAGGGAGAGTAAGTGAGATATCGGTGTATAATTTGGGCAGCTGCAATTCCGATGCGTTTTCATCGGGGGAGCAGAGAGAGAGAGAGAGAGAGAGAGAGAGAGAGAGAGAGAGAGAGAGAGAGAGAGAGAGAGAGAGAGAGAGAGAGAGGCGTTGACTGTCGGGCTGCGCGCTCTTTGGTATTCATGGCACAGCTCGAGATTGCTGCTCTCAAGCAATAATCTCTCTCCCTCTCACTCTCCACCTCTCTCTCATTCTGTCTCCCACACTGTTGCTCTATGAAATGTCTCCCCCACCTCCTCTACCTCTCTTCCCCTTCTGCACTTCATCCTCCCGGGGCTCTCTCCCATCTCTCCTCACCCCACTCTCTCTGTTCAGTCTTGTGGGAGCCATTGAGAAAATCATTTGCTGTTGTATTTTATTCGACAGGCCAGGCTCGGCTGGTTTGCAGAGCTGCTTCATGCAGTGCCTTTAAAAAGAAGAAGTCAACAATAGAGATACATATGCACAGAGCCCTTCAGAGGTACTCGCTCCAGTTTGTTAAGTAGAAAACACTTTTTAACTTCTTGTACTCTCGCAGGTGAAAAGCTTTTTTATGACTCCCCTGTATTTACAGTGTTGTAACACTGTTGTTGTGGTTTTCCTCCACATCTCCTTATTATGTGGTTACTTTTCAGACAGCGCCTGCTGTTTATCTTCGCCCCCTGCCTTTTCCTAATTAGCCTACAGACCAGTCAGTATTTTAGAGAAGAAACAAAAAAATCCCCTTTTCTTTTGCTTCTGTGAGTTCACTGTGTGGCCACACATTACAAGAAGAAAATGTCCCTAATTCTTTCTCCTCTTGAGTTGCTGCTTCCTAAAGTCGCTGTACAACATCAGAGCCGTCTCACTGTGGCTCCACTGAAGTGTTCTTCTTGTAAATAGCACCACAGTAGTGCCTAATTTCAGCTTCATGATGTTTGCTTAATTCACTAATTAATTCTTCTAGCTACAGCTTTTCAGTCACATAGCATTTACATTTGAAAAGAGGACAGAAGAGAGGATCAAGAGGCAAGAAAGAGGAGCCAAAAAACATGACTCCTGGGGGGGACGAGCAGGGCAGCGTGACTTCTATCAGGACTGTATTTCATCTTTGAGATGCTGTCGGAGCACAAACCAGACCTGCAGCCAGAAACTGTGTGTCGTCACTTCTCAGGAAGGAACATCTAGTTCCCTTTAAAGTTCCTACAGAAGTGTGATTGTGTAGGAAAGTGCGTGTGTACTTCATAAAGCGGGACGGACGCGCATAATCCCCTCGTACCAGAACACCGGTGAGGATGACAGATGAAAGCGGGCCGGGTGAGGCATCGCACATCTCACTGATGTTCAGCCAAGTAATCGCACAGAAAGCGACACAGCGACACAGTGACGTCGTCAGATGTGTCGGATAAGCGGTTCCAGGACCCGACAGTGGAAACGTTGGGCTTCATGGCTCTGTGTTCCTTATATAATTAAACCTGCGAACGTACACACACCTTCAGCTATGTTTGAAAAGACACAACTAGGCCAGTGAATGATGTTTCTGCACGCTGTAATCAAGGTTACATATTGCATTGTGTTTGTTGGGAGTGTACAATAAGTGCACAACTGTAAAGAATCATAAACAGATGAGGTGAGTCTGAGCTGAGTCCGGGTTAATAGCTAAATATTGATTTTTAGTTGCAGCCCGTTCTCTGTTTTCCCCTTCAAACGTTTCAGAGAGACGTAACATTTGAAGTCTTGATGTTCTTGTGAGTGATTTGTGAAGATGTACAACACATGCAGGTGATAGTTTTAGTTCATCGGGTACGATTATGTCAGGTCTGACTTTCAAAGCTTGTACGGCCAAAGTTGTGCCGACTTTTCTCCACATTCTTGAAATGTGCAAGAATGAATTTCGAAGAAGAAACAGAAAAAGAATAAAGCCTTGCCAACTGGAATGAGTTAAAAGGCAACTGACTGCAAACACTAGTGACGCAGCTCAGCAGGGGGGCCAGCGAGATAGAGGGATTAATTTATTACACTGTAATCGTTATATTTATATGTAATTAGCCGCCAGCTGCTCCATTCTCATAAATCGTGGCATTGTACATTAGTTTATTTGGGTGAAAAAGAGAATCTGGGAAGACCAACGGAGGGAAATGTCGAAAGATTCAAAGAGAAGATAGAAAGAGGAGCACAGGGGGGGGAATGAGCGGAGCTAGACCTTGTCTCAGAGACGACAGAGGGAGCTGTTGGGCTTTGCTGCTGCAGCGACTGCTCTGCTCTCTCTCTCTCTCTCTCTCTCTCTCTCTCTCTCTCTCTCTCTCTCTCTCTCTCTCTCTCTCTCTCTCTCTTCTTTCTGCTCTTTCTTTCTAACTCTTTCCAAATCTCTCTCTCGGTCTCCGTGTGTTTCCAACTCTCTGCTTCCCCCCCCCCCCCTCCCTTTCTCTGAGAGGGCCAGTCAGAGAGATGGAGAGGTAGTTAGGCTCCCCAGGGATGCAGGATTCAATCTGCAGTCTCCACACACGCACGCGCACGCACGCACACACACACACACACACACACACACACACAGTCTAGTCTGTCTGGATAAGCATGTACACCGTGACTGGCTTCTGTTACCTTCAGATGTACATTACCTCCCAGAGAGCGAGAGGGAAGTGAGAGGGAGAAGGGGGAAGAGCAGGAAAGAAGAGAGAATTGAGTTTCCCTCCTGCCTCCGCACCGTTTTGTTTTGCTTTGCCCCGGTCCCGGGGTCCACGGGTCGGAGAGAAAGCAGAGTCAGAGTAAAGGACGGCTGGTTAAACCTCAGCCTTTGAATTTCTTCTTCTTTTTTTTGTATCCGTCTCAACCTCTGCCTGCACTGAGTCTCCCGTCCAGTCTTCGTTTGTGTCCCTGTTCTCCTTCTCTACTCAGACACCGTGAAGCCAGGTAGATGTTACCCTGATGTATAATATCCCGTTGCAGTGCGATTAGATTATAACTCTAATCTCCGGCCTCAAACAGATTAAATGACGGAGTCAGTAATGACTGTTTTTGACCTTTAATCTCTTTACTTGCCCTCAAGAGAAAAGAAAAGACAGGGGCTGATTTGTCTGCATTTAACGATGGGTGAGGTGGGGGAGGGGTGCAGGGGGCACAGGTGGCTCACTGTGGTTGACACAGTTTCCCGGCAGTATCATGTCCTGGCTTTAGTTTCCTCAGGCCGTTAAGCACGAGGTTTGTATGTTTTCTTTGTCTTCTGCTCATGTGGTTTCACTCAGTCCGCCAGCGCTCGACATTCCGGTGACATGAAAGAGTAATGAAGTGGAGACGCTAAATCTTCCACACTTCCAAACACGGTTCTAATAAATACAAGTATACACACAGACAGCGTCTTTAGGCCTTCAACTGACTGCATGCTGAGATTTAATTGAATCTCTGTATTCCTGAAAAATAAAAAAAAAGGACAAGAACAATGAATGAAATGAAACGTGAAGTCAGCGCGCTGGAACGTGCTTCTCACGTCTGGGCACAGACACAAACCGGTGACAGCGTAATTCATGAACACGTCCCGTGCTCTCATTGTGTGATGAGGAAAGTCACATTGAAGTCATTAAGTAGCACAAGCATAAGCTGGATGGATGCACACGAGGACTCAGAGACAGGAAACGGCGCCACAAATAATACCAGTAAACAACAAGGACACCACTTAGAGGAATTACGCAGCAAACATGTGGCGGCACAGGAACACTCCAGCGTCAATTAAATGTCAACTTTTAAAACTGATTTGCTTTTTATCGCCTCTCCTCCTGAGAGCGTAACGCCCGAGGTTGCTGCAGAAATGCGGGGGCTCTTAATGTTAAAGCTTTGCCGCTTGTTCTCCACGAACAGCTGAATTTTCTCTTCAGTCAGTGTGACCTTTTCTCCCCATACATGAGAGAGTGGAGCGTGTGGATTTACTGCCACATGATAAGGCTGTGGAGTAATTGTGATAACACTGGAGCCTGGATCAATGTTTATTCAGGATCAACCAGCGATTTGATCGATTTCACTATCGATGATCAGAAGGCAGCGTTGACGGGGGTATTGATCGGATTACAATGAGAATGGATTACTCCATATAGAGAGCGCTATCGATCAGAGCCCCTGTGTGTGTGTGTGTGTGTGTGTGTGTGTGTGTGTGTGTGTGTGTGCGTGTGTGTGTGTGTGTGTGTGCACAGAAGCTTTCTGCCTGTATGTGAAGGCTAATGTAACGGCCATGAGATTTTGCAGGAGTATGTATTGTGCAGGTTTTTATATGTGTGTGTGTGTGTGAGTGTGTGCGTGCGTGTGTGTGTGTGCATGTGTGTGTGTCTGTGTGTGTGCGTGTATGTGTGTGCGTGTGTGTGTACGTGTGTGTGCATGTGTGTGTGTGCGTGCGTGTGTGTGCGTGTGCACGGAAGCTTTCTGCCTGTATGTGAAGGCTAATGTAACGGCCATGAGATTTTGCAGGAGTATGTATTGTGCAGGTTTTTATATGTGTGTGTGTGTGTGTGTGTGTGTGCGTGTGTGTGTGTGTGTGTGTGTGTGTGTGTGTGTGTGTGTGTGTGTGCGTGTGTGAGAGCATATCTGTGTTATCCAGTATAATTTGTTTTCTGTGACAGTCGTTAGGTGCAGTCAGGTGGTTTGTGGTCTCATGAGTGAGAAACAAGGTTGTGTTTTGTTACTGCATGTATTTGCATTAGTAGACGACATTCAGGAGGAAAACAGGGAAAGGGATGTGATGAAGGTCAAAAAGTACATTTCATCTCACATATGCAGTACTGGAGGTTTCTTTGCATTCTTTCCATCAGTTTGGTAAAAAGAAAACTACTTCAGATTGGGGTCAGTAAATTTGTCGGGGTTTAGTTTAAATGCCAATTAATAATTCACAGCTGAAAGGCTTCTGGTTTGACAGATTTTGTATGAAGTACAGTAGCGTCAGTGAGAAAGAAAGGAAGAAGGGAAGAGAGGCTCGTTTCTGCGTGCGGGTCAAGGAGAGATTTAATGAGTCGTTTGCTTCTCATTATTCAGGATAATAATTAACAGTGTGTGTGTGTGTGTGTGTTGGAGCCACCAATGGAGCAGCGATTCAGAGCTCTCTCTCTCTCTCTCTCTCTCTCTCTCTCGCTCTCTCTCTCTCTCTCTCTCTCTCTCTCTCTCTCTCTCTCTCTCTCTCTCTCTCGCTCCTCTCATCCTCTCACATTTTCTGCCACCACATATTATTGCATTATTGATTAATCCTGTGTTTCAACATTTAGTTTATGAAATGCATGAGAAATTGCAAAAACGTCCATCACAACCTCCAATAACACAAAGTGATGTCCTCAAATTGCTCTTGACGAATGTCAGGAATGATTGATTATCAAACTTTTATTTATTTATTTTCTTTCAATTAACTCGTCTTTCATCTTTCTCATCTCTCTCCATCAACTTCATCCTTCTATCTCTCTCGATCTATCATTTTTCTCCGCTAAGCTCGCCAGACAAACACAAACACAAACACACACACACACAAACACACACAAACACACACACACACACACACACACATACACACACAGATTTGAGTGTGTATCTGCAGACGGTGTGCTGTGGATTACCATAATTAACATGGTTATGTTAATTGAAGCGAGTTAATTTTGCTGATGGAACACATTTGTAAAGGTGAACTTTATGGACAGACGGTTACAGCCTCGTGTTACAGTGTGTGTGAGTTTCAGTTTGTGTATTCATGAGTGTGTTTGTGTGTGTTCTGTCCATGTTAGCGGCTGACAGATCAGCTCCAAACAGGTGTGCATCGTCTGGTAAGAGAAATTATATTTTTGCAGAGTTCACAGACACACACACACAGTGATGTTTGGAGCAGAAGCTGAACAATCTGTCATGCACACACACACACACACACACACACACACACACACACACACACACACACACACACACACACACACACACACACACACACACACACACACACACACACACACACACATACATACATATAGCTTCAGTGGTCAGCCAAAATAGCAAATGCTGCATAGAGCTTATCTGATCGTGAGCAGGGTTAGATAGAGGACTCTGCCTCGTAGCGGTGGATGAAGAGACGAGCAGATAGACTGATAGATCGTTTAACTAGAGAATGTTGCCCTGGTGGCTCATGGGTCTAAAAACAACATGCAACTGTGACCTCCGTCTGGCCAAGAACATTTGTCATACGTCCCTCCACGCACATTCTTCCTTTGTTTTGCCAGAGTTTAGACAAACAGGAAAGTGAGGGATTAAATCGAGTGGTGCAGTGCACAGAGGACAGAAATAGCTGCATAATGAACGTCCCTAACTTATAGCTCGAGGGCAGAACGCACGACAAATTGTTATGATGTGTGGTGTCCGATGTCATGGTGAGAGGACGGCGCTGTGGCGCCTATTTGTAAAAACGCTCTCCGTGGAAATAAATGGCCTAATCTCCATGTTTACCAGCTCTGCATTTTTCTAACTACATTATTTATTTAGCATCTTTGGCTTCCCATTGTGAGAGAGGCATTCTCCAACAGTGTTTCCTACAAAGTGAAGCCTTCAGTGTTTACTGCGGTGCCTTCCCAGGAACGTGAAAAGTTATGGCAATACCATTTAGACAGATTTACCGGTGGTTGGTTGTATTATTTTGAGAAATGTTGCAAAAATAGAGTCATGGCAACCAATTCTTCACAAAAGAGCACGGTTGTTTTTTCCTGTCTGCTGCTGGTGTGTGGAGCTTGTTATGACAGTCTGACTGAGAGAAGTCGAGGCTCATTCCTTCGCTTGCATTGTGGGTAGCATTGGGAGGGAGTGGGTGTTCGGCGACGGGGTTATTACCCATGATTCACGTGATTTAAAGCGAGCGAGAGTCACGAAACACAATCAGAATTCATGTTTCTTGTCAGCTATGAGAACCAAACCATGAGGAGGGGAATGATTGTAGGAATGCAGTCTATCCATCGGTGTGTATCAGTAAGACTTGGGTGGATATGAGAAGGGGCTTCTTCGTCACACATATTTAAAAGTTTCAAGTGTGTATGTGCATCTCCAGCACTAACCACTCAGCATGCTGGCAAGGCTCTTGATGTCAAAGTAACGCTTTGATCACACTGGGACTTATCGAGGAGTTCTCATCCTCTCCTGTCTCGTCCTCTTTCCTTTCTTTCCTCCCTCCCTCCACCACTTCTTTAGTATGCCTCCCCCCTCCTCTCATCTCCATGTATCCCAGCTGTGCTGTAGATAGACAGAACACAGTTACTCACCTGAAGAAAATCCAAAAATAAACCCACCTAGGACTTATATTTAATATTTCAGTCTAGCGTTTGATAGATATACATGTTCTGGTATTATCGCTTAATATAATGTTTACTTAATCAAGCATCGGAAAGGCTCCAAAATCCTCCACGCTTTCCTATTTCTCATCACATAATGCGTTTACTAATGAGCCACTTTCCAAAAAACAACCTGCTGAAGGTGTGCTCTGAAGGATGACGTCGTCCCAGTGTCCTGTGCACCTTCACTCACACACTCTGCCGCCACAGAAGAAGCCTCTAGATTACATAACCACCGTCTTAGTCCGAGACTAAACGCACTTTCTGATGCGATGGTGTAGTGGCAGATGATGTCTCATGCACACACACAGAGGGAGAGACACAGAGATAACAGTGCACTCTACACACACATAGTTCACACACACAAAAAGCATATTTCCCTTTCTACAAGACAGAGCATTACTGCAAGGTTGACCTCTTTACCATAATAACTTCTCTCCGCTCGCCTCCCTCTGCCTCTTCCTTTATTTTTCCGCTGTGCTCTCTCCCCGCTCTCACTAACTCCCACACTTTAGCATCGTTCCTCCTTTGTATGTCCGTCTGATTCCTTTCGGTCTCGCTCTCCAGCGAAGCGTCATTGCGCATGACACTTATTATGGTGTAACATGATTGAATGGGGCCGCTGCTTCTTCATTGAACAGTATTAATTTCACTTTGTTTTCCACGCGAACGGCTCGACTCCAGGATATCTCTCTGCCGGCTGCATGCCTTAATCCTCGACCATGACTCAGAGACTTATCGAGAAGCAGGCGTATGAAGCGACCTCTTTTTCTTCTTTCGTTCGTGTCGTCTGTCCTGTACGTTTTTCTTGACTCGCTTCTCTATCTTCTCTAAATCTTCTTCTAAATAGTCTCAATTTCTCATTCTCTGTCCGCCTTTATCTCCCACTTGCACTGTCCCTTTGGGTTTCAGTCGCAGCTGTGACGGCGTTGACCTTTTCATTGAAAGGAGAAGCCGTGAACGACAGATATATCCTCCTCTAGGACTGGCTAATTGTTATTTCACTATAGAAGGCCCAAGCTATTTATAGGGAGATGTGAAGGGACTGATACAAGACACTGACTCTTTTCTTTACACAGCAATTAATACACGAAGGAAATACAATTTAATTTAGAAAATTGAGTTAGTGGCAGGTTATTATTATTATTACGCGTGAATGTTTTCAGCATTTACCTGATCCGACATCAGATATTGTTTACAATACTGCATAAAGTTACGCTTTTAATGGCAGTATGTATTCAGATAGTCAAGTCAAGAGTTCATTTTTGAATCCAGTGAAGGAGCAGTTGCTTTGAGCCATTTTCTTACATCATATGTGTTATCAGTGTTTATGTGGACTGACAAATTAGTCGCCGCCATGTTTATTTTTATTGTGATGTTATGAAAGCAAGTGCCATCAACCCTGTTTATATTCTACTGGCAAGGTTGAACAAACAAGGTCACAGTACATGTGTGTGTGTGTGTGTGTGTGTGTGTGTGTGTGTGTGTGTGTGTGTGTGTGTGTGTGTGTGTGTGTGTGTGTGAGTGCACATGTCACTCCAATGTGTCCGTGCATGTGGTTTCACACACACACACACACACCTGAGCATCACCAGAGCAACAAATACAAGTCGTTTTAGGCACTCTGTCTGCATATGTGTCTCCTTAAGGTCAGATATGCAAGTTCACCCTGAGCTCTGTGTATGTGTGTGTGTATGTGTGTGTGTGTGTGTGTGTGTGTGTGTGAGAGAGAGAGAGAGAGTCTGAGTGTGTGTGTAATTCTAAGCATGCATGCCTTGTGCTCTTATCTTCATGAGAACCAGGTGTCTCTACAACCAGAGGAAGACCTGGGATTTCCTCCAACGATAATGTTTTAGTCGGATGAAGCATTAGCTTGAGTTCAGGTTTGGTGGTAAAGTAAACAGTATGGATTAAGATTATATGAAGTGGATTAAGTTCAAGTAAAATCTTTACAAGTCTACTGTAAAACAGTGCACAGTGTGTGTGTGTGTGTGTGTGTGTGTGTGTGTGTGTGTGTGTGTGTGTGTGTGTGTGTGTGTGTGTGTGTGTGTGTGAGTACTGGAGCAGGCATAAAGGGGTAAACACATCCCCACTTGTCTAGACATCTGTTTTGACCTTTTTTATATGAGAAAATAGTTCTGATGTTTTATTCACGGAGCATGCTAATATTTTATTCAACAAGGCAATGCACCAATCTTTAAGAGCAGATTAGAGCAATAAGAGCTGCATGTCATCCGTTTTCACTCTCCGGATGAAAAGAAATATATCAAAGAAAATGTCTTGCCGTGACAAAACTTGTCTCATTTGTAAGGATTTCCATTTTCACTTAATGTTTCAGTCGTCTGCTGCACTTACTCCAAGCAACCTACACTGAGTGTGGAGGAGCAGGTTCAGCTGCTCTCCACTGCTGGTGTTTAGCAGAAGCTTCAGAAACACTCTCATCACTTTGTTGGGACAATTATTCACAAAGACGTTTAGGCATCGCCAATTTGATATCTTCAAATAGGTTTTTCCAGATGGTTGAGCATTGACAAACACGCATCAGTTCTGAGGACCTTTGTTGAGATATGTGATGTGTATGGGGGCCTTTAGGTAGAGGGAAGTTTGAAAGCCCATTGAGGTATGTGATTGCAGCTCAGGACTACAAAGAGCTCTCTGTGTTAACCTGGAGGAAGCAGGGAGGGGATCTGGCTTCAACAACCATGTCGGGCTGGAAGAAGGGGGTATTTATCAAGTATCCACCACGTCCGTGCGTTGCTTTAGAGTGGGATCAGGGGGAACACAACACGGGGAGGGAAATGAGAGGAGGGGGTATCCAGGGGGTATCCTTTTGCAGGATGTTTTGGCACAGTGTCCTCCAGTTTGTCATTGAGCCGAGTGTTTGTCGGCAGTTTGCGGGTGAGGGGTGGGAGAGGGCAATTCAGAGAGATAATTAGGATCATTACACATGCATGGTGGATGTAATGGTGCGCAACATAGCTGATCAATTCCTCCCTCTTACCCACCCCCTGCTCTGTCGACTCACCAAAACTCATTCATCTACCTGTATCAGTTATTCCAAAATAAGTTATTAACCATTAAAATAAAAAGTGAAATGGCTTTGCTTTTTGCAGTACAACTCATTGAGCTTCATTGTTTAAGTCAAGTGTTGTCATTTTCAAGCCTAAACACTGCAAGAACAAATGCCACATACAGATCAATAGCATGTTGAGATGAAGTGTTGTATTTGGTGTATCGGCGACAGGTCCAAAGGTCAGATCAATCGAGAATCCAATCATACTGCAAATCATATCCTTTGTGCAAACACAGGATATGTAATGTCCAACATTGAACAGCTGACATGAGGAGAACTATTACATATTTATGAAATTATTAGCTATCCTTCTTTACCTACAAAAGGAATAGAGTGTTTGATTATACACACACACCGCTTTGAAATCAAATCCATCATTGCACTTTATCACTATGAATAAAAAACGCTTTGGAGCTATGGAACCATTAATGACGTCGAGGTGAACAGATCACGACCTGAATGTTGGGCCTGTAAGGTCTCCATGGGCTAATGTGTATGTAAAACTGTGTCAGTTACTGGATAAATGGGATGGGGGGGGGGGTGTAGGGAGGTCTTTAAAGGCTTAGTGGCATCCACTAAGACGTTGTGTTCTGCCCCTTGCCTCCTCAATAGAGCAGAGCTAATCTGGGTCTGCTTCGGGCTGCGTCTTTCGTCTCTTGGGCGACTGTCTCCCTCCTTCTCTCTTTTCCATCTCAGCCCAAGCGACACACTGCCTCGCTCAAGGACACTTTGGCTGGATGGTTGTTGATGCACATATATCGCAGTGAAAGAAGTGTTGACCTTTGAGCCAGATCTGTCCGTCAGGGCACTTGATGAAAACCTGCTGCCAGTGTACAGAGGTCTCCATCAAGCTCCGACTGTCTGACTCTGACATATGTCGGCTTCTCTGTGCACTCCTCTCCCTCACCGTTAAGTTTAGTCGTTGGCTGCCATGTTTCAAGGAATACACAGACTGTGTTTCAACTCCATAGTACATGAAACCAACAGTATATTATTACCAATATAGGGCAGAAGGAAAAGAATGTTGACAGTGTCTTTGAAAAAATGATTTGCTCCAGAGCTTGACGCTGCTTCGTGTAGCCTTCTCATTGACGCTGCTTCATGTAGCCTTCTCATTAACGCTGCTTCGTGTAGCCTTCTCATTGACGCTGCTTCGTGTAGCCTTCTCATTGGCGCTGCTTCGTGTAGCCTTCTCATTGACGCTGCTTCATGTAGCCTTCTCATTAACACTGCGTCATGTAGCCTTCTCATTCACGCTGCTTCGTGTAGCCTTCTCATTGACGCTGCTTCATGTAGCCTTCTCATTAACGCTGCGTCATGTAGCCTTCTCATTAACGCTGCTTCATGTAGCCTTCTCATTGACGCTGCTTCGTGTAGCCTTCTCATTGACGCTGCTTCATGTAGCCTTCTCATTAACACTGCGTCATGTAGCCTTCTCATTAACGCTGCTTCATGTAGCCTTCTCATTGACGCTGCTTCGTGTAGCCTTCTCATTGACGCTGCTTCGTGTAGCCTTCTCATTGACGCTGCTTCGTGTAGCCTTCTCATTGACGCTGCTTCGTGTAGCCTTCTCATTAACGCTGCTTCGTGTAGCCTTCTCATTGACGCTGCTTCGTGTAGCCTTCTCATTGACGCTGCTTCGTGTAGCCTTCTCATTCACGCTGCTTCGTGTAGCCTTCTCATTGACGCTGCTTCGTGTAGCCTTCTCACACTGCACTTTGGTGATGGTGGTGTCGGAAAAGATAAACTGACCAAGATGTCTTCAATTGTTGAAATTATAACATAAATGTGTCCATCAGAATAGAGAAAGAATGTGCTCCGATGTAAATGAATGAATCATTCTCTCTCCATCTCTCCATCTCTGTCTCCCCCCCCGAGGGTCACGGTGTCAGCTGTTGGACAATAGGACAGCTGTATCCAGATCAGCCAAAGAGCTACAAGCCCCCGGGGGTGGGATTAAGCCAATTAGTAGCTGTCAATCACCATGACATATCATGGACAGCTCGATCAATACTTGGATGAATGCAGGGAGGGTGAGACAGACGGACGGACGGAGGACTGGGACTCTGGAGAGATTGGGTGTGTTTGCCTGGATGACGGGATACAAGGATGAATGGATGCAAATTGGATGGTCAGACAGAAAAAGAAACGTGTGCAGAGATCAGGTGGGATTTTTAATTGATGGAGGGATAAAAGGAAAGATGACTATGCCACACGTCTGCTGATTTATTTTTACCTTGGACTTATGCTTCACAGCAACAGAATGAAAAGTACAGACTATGTAAGTGATTGCTTCTTATAGAGCACTGTGACAAAGCTCTAGAAATTATTAAAATAGTAGATGTAGATGTATGCAGGAAGAGAAAATGCAAAACGGATGGTTTGAGGAGAGTCAGGGAGGTAAAGAGTCATTTGGGGGGCAAAGCGGAGAAAGAAAGAGAGATAAATAAGGACTGGAACCATAATAAAGTGGAGCCTCAGCTTGCAACCTCAAGAGATGCAAAAATGAATAGGTGTGCAAATCCGTCCCCCCTCGCTCCCTCCATCTCTCCTTCCTGATCATCTCTCTCTGTCTCCCATCTGTTTTCCATTAAAGTATTTGTGGGTGTGTGCTCTGTATCTCAAAGACTTTTTGTGGGAGACATAGAATCAGTTTTTCATGGTTGGGGACATCTAAGGATCCCATCTCCTTCTGACGGCTGAGAGAGGCCCGAGTGGAGAATCAATAGGCCTCCTAGAGAGAATGACAGGGAGGGGGGAGGGAGGAAGATGTGGGAGTGCTTTGCAGGGTAGGAAAGCAAGAAATAATGCAAAAAAAAGGAGAGGAAATGAGAGAGAAAAGGACGGGAATAGGGACGCAGATGGTTGATAAAGAAACACCATCAAATTCAAGCGAGAGAGAAAAGATTTATGAAATATGTGCTAAGTTTTTAAATCAAGAAAGACCCAAAGAATGAGAATGACAGAGTTATAGAATAGTATAAAGGGGGAGACTTGGGAGTAGAGTGGAAAAGGAAGGATGAAAACGTTGGCACATCTGTCATATCCAAACTATTAGGGAATAATTGAGAATGAATACGCAGCAAAAAGCTACTGTTTTGAGCTGATTGAGCTGAAAGTGAATGGACAAGTAGAGAATATAGAACCACATTGACAGTGACGAGAAGGGGAGGAAGGGGAACGAGGAACTGAGGAGAAGAGGGAGAGAAAAGAAAAGACGGTGTACAAACATCCAAACAAATTAAGGATGAGGAAGAAAAGTGGAGGATGCAAGTGTACAATGGAGACCGAATGGAAGGGGAATTCATAATGAGGATTTAAAAGCAATAACAAGATGAATAAAAGGATTGGAGAGGGAGAGGAGGTTCTATATAAATTAGGGAGGGGGGGTGAATAAAAGGCCAGATGAGTGAGAAAAAGGAGACAGGGAAGGAAAAAGGAGGAGAGGAAGTGGTTGTATGAATATGAAGCTTGGAACATCTGGCAATGCTCTCAAAAAGTTCCTCGGCCTTTTGAATGTGTGTGTGTGTGTGTGTGAGTGAGAGAGAGAGAGAGAGAGAGAGAGAGAGAGAGAGAGAGAGAGAGAGAGAGAGAGAGAGAGAGAGAGAGAGAGAGAGAGAGAGAGGATGGTATTGGGTGGGGGTTTGTTAGTCTAAAGCAGTGATGCACAAAGGCACAACCTGGCCTGCCACACTCACTTATATACGCCTGGATGGATACAGAAAGAAAGATCGAAGGTTTGAGGAAGAGAGGGATTGAGATTAAAAACAAATGGGGAGAGGTGGATGGAAAGAGGGAGGAGGAGAGATGGAGGGGAAAGGAGGAGGAGGAGGAGGAGGAGGAGGAGGAGAGATGGAGGGGAGGGGAGGGGAGAGGAGGAGAGATGGAGGGGAGGGGGTGGAGGAGGAGGAGGAGGAGAGATGGAGGGGAGGGGAGAGGAGGAGAGATGGAGGGGAGGGGAGGAGAGATGAGGGGAGGGGAGAGAGGAGGAGGAGGAGGAGGAAGAGGAGATGGAGGGGAGGGGTGGGGAGAGGGATTTGTTTGTGATTGATTTAGCTCGCTCTCCAAGGCCAGCGACTCATGTAATCATCAGGATTTCTGATGTGCAGTCTTCATGGAAGACATGTGACGTCTCATCAGCTCATTCATGTCTCTGCACATGAAGTATATTCTTCTCTCTCTGACGTGTGTCGTCCTCTTCAGGTCTCTCCGTTTGTACAATATATTGTTAAATCATTTTCTACATGTTTTAACTCACAATTAAAATGATTCATTGTTTTTATAAAAGGTTTCTTCTTCTATTATTCATAACCTGTGAGAATAAGAGCTTTTTTGTGTTATTGAAAACAAAAAAAATGCATTTTGCCCCTTTTTTTTGTATTTTTCAAAAACTCTTAACAAGTGTGTTTTCTGCCTGTTTTCACTCTTAAGGACGTTCTGAATAATTCATGTTTCATCAGAAACGTTTGGAGAAAAATATTATTTTGTTACTTTCTCTTTTAAATGTTAAATGTGTATTTGTACACCGCATATATTTTACAATTAATACTTTAACTCTGATTGATTCAACCAACTCTTTCTCTCCTCTCTTTTGCCATTTCGACGTGTATTCTGTCTGGACTTTGAGATCTTAACAAGCATATTTTCCGCCTGTTTTAACCCTTAAGGAGGCGCTGAATAATTCATTGGGTTGTGTTTCCACTAGTTTTGCTAATGGTTCCGTCACAAAGCCACACACTTGTAAATGAGGGTAATCCACCTTTATGAGCCTGTGTGCTGGGCAGTGTGTGTGTGTGTGTGTGTGTGTGTGTGTGTGTGTGTGTGTGTGTTTAGGCTCGTCAGACTCTCAGGTTTTAAGACAAGGAACGTTTTGTCCGACAAGAATTTTGGGTTGTGTGTGTGTGTGTGTGTGTGTGTGTGTGTGTGTGTGTGTGTGTGTGCGCATGTGTGGCTGTCGAGTGCTGAGTGCTGCCAGGATTTGTAGCTGTGCTACCACAATGACCCTTTCATCCGAAGAACCATCTGATTGTGTGTGTGTGTGTGTGTGTGTGTGTGTGTGTGTGTGTGTGTGTGTGTGTGTGAGTGATTTTGGAAGCCTCTTTTCAATGGACCCAATCTCTTTATCTGTCCAGAACAATACAAGATGGAAGCCTGAAGGCACAGACACAAACGGACAGACACAGAGACAGACAGCAGGAAGATAAGCAGAGAGACAGGCAGAGCTGTATAATTCAGGTCACTGGCAGAGCCTCAACACACACACACACAACATGCTATACCTGCTTCCCTATCTCACTAATAACACAGGTGTCTTGAACTGTAAACCTCAGTTAGAGGCGGATCGGCTATCACAGCTTTTCTATCCACCACATGGACCACACGTCTGGCTGAATGCTCGTCCAAAGTGCGTGTGCTTACCTTCTGTACATGCAACTCACACACTTATAGCAGGAGCACAATACGGTAACGTTCCTAGATTACAAACATCAGGAGCATGCAGTAGTACGAAGAGCCAGACCAGCAGGAGAGGAATGAGAGCAGTGAAGGAGAAAAGCTTTTTAGCTGCAAGATAAGAGCATATTAGGGCGAGTGCAGATAGGAGCGACGGGGGGGGGGGGGGGGGACCTGAAACACTTTATTAGTTCTTGATGAGACGTGTTTTCAGCCCACACGAATAAGTGAATGACTGCTGTTGCGATTACAAAGGTTGTTTCCACCACTGAGAAGCTCAAAGACAGATTAGACTTAGATTGTATCTGCGTACAATAATGTAAAGGAGCATTGCAGCTGTAGTGGCTGCTTCATGTATAATAGTAGTCAGCGTTTTGAAAGCCTTTAGGTTCACTGACTATGAATAAAAAGATGTGACGGGAAGAGAAAGAGAGGGGGAAAAAAATGGAGACAAACGAGGAAGGAAAGGTACAAAAATAGGCGACGAGGAAGACGAAGAATAGAAAGAAGAAATGAGGCAAAAGGAGAACAAGGACTGGAAATTGTAGTGGTGCTGGCCTTGCTTGTTCATCCTTGTGTGAGGCCAGTGTCCCAGCTGTGAATAGCTCTGGTGAGACAAATACAGTCTGACAGCAATCACACACACACACACACACACACGCACACGCACACACGCACACACACACACACACACACACACACACACACACACACACACACACACACACACTCAAACTACCTGCTCTGCAATTCTGGCTTTCTTTCTTCTTTTCTCTGCACACACACACACACACACACACACACATTTTTCATTGGCTTTCTCAGATTCATAATTTGATGACTTTTCCAGTTCTTCAGTTTGCACGAGCTTGTGTGTGGTTCTGGCTAAAGGACCGAGCTATTCCTGGCCTTGTTGATTGGTTCAACATGCAAAGCAACGTCTGGGTTTATGTCTCAGATTTCACATATTCTCTTGCTTTGTTGTTTTCTTTCTTACTTCTTTCCTTCCCCCTCTCACATCACTGCTTTTCTGTCTCCTCATCTCACCTCTCTACTAAACCACTACACTCAGTGCGTGTCAGGATGAAGTGACACAATCTTTTCTTAAATGATTGATTGTGCCAGATCAAAAATTAATACTTTGTGGGTTACACAGTACTCATGTCTGTGTTCTGCTCTGGCAGCTTAATACACAGTTTAATATTTGTATCTTCACGTCTCAGGTGTGTATTCACCTTCACATCTCAGGTACTCACCTGTTTATCAAAGTCTGTAGATGCTA
The DNA here is from genome assembly GCF_900634415.1 of Cottoperca gobio. Classification (NCBI taxonomy): domain Eukaryota; kingdom Metazoa; phylum Chordata; class Actinopteri; order Perciformes; family Bovichtidae; genus Cottoperca; species Cottoperca gobio. The sequence continues at coordinate 21,748,108 of NC_041369.1, read as the reverse complement.
AGAAACTCCCCTGTTCAGCACTGGCCTCATTTCCATTGTATTACCAGTGGAAAGGTCACACTGATATGCATTGCGGTACAAAAATAAGTGTAGCATCAGTACAGAATTGCAGGTGATATATATATATATACATATATACAGTGTATATATATATAGTTATCAGTGTTGATTCATGCACCCACACAAAAAACACCATCCATTTGTAATGCAAGCTTTGTACGATGCAACATAAAGAACTGTTTGTAGTTCTGACCTCCCACACGATTTACTTCCTGTATAAAAGGAGTCCACATGGCTCAAAAACATTTCTTCTTCTGGTGTGATTTCATTTCACTCTTATTTATTTATAACCTTTTCCACCTCTAAAATATGGAGATTCCCTGCTTTTCTCTCTGTTTTATATCATATTAAGCTGAATATCTTCAGGGTTAGTTGTAGTTTTTTGATGTTTTTCTATCTTCTGATAGAACATAATATGCAGATGAATCAATAATGAAAGTAATGGTTGTTGAAGCCCTATTTAGGATATCCCAATCTTTAGATGCTCTGCAGAACCTGCCTTCAATCTCTCTGTGCTGTTGCATGTTCGAGACAGGTGGAGACTTTTAGTGTCCTTGTTCTCAACTAGTAACGGCAATTAGCAAAATGTCACAAAAACAAAGTGCATGTTAGCCAATAGGGGCAAAGCGTTGTGAGAAATGTCAGCAGGAAGGCCAGGATAGTGCGGGTGGTCCTGGAGGAGGCAGAGCTTTTGTTATTGAAACAGTGTTTGGTGATAACTTGTAACCATTACATATTAGTGCAGGCTGGATGTCAGAGACAATGTAGTCAAGAGGAAGAGAGAGAGGCCAGCACCGTCACTCATTTACATAACACTACAGTCAACTGCAGTAAAATGGGACACTTATTGTAATAGTGTGTGTGTGTGTGTGTGTGTGCAGGACCCACAGGGAGACACAGTAGGAGGTTAGAGAATACACACACACACACACACACATACACACACATACACAGTAAACGGCTGACAAACAAATCGAGTGTGTAAACGCTTGGTCTTTTTACGGTCTCTTCTTCGTCGGTGTTAGTTCCTGCTGAACGGTGATTGGCAGCTCACACTCTTCAACCTTTTCACCCTGACCTTTGACCTCCCTGATGTCAGGCGGCTCTCTGAAGCATCATGATGCACGGGAACGTTTGCCTCTACACAAAGGGTCTTTACTGCTAATATAAATTCTGTGTTTCTTTACCTAGCTTTGTTGTGACACGCCATGAAAGGACACTTCCTGTCGTGTCACAATACACACAGACGCTGATTACAACGGAGGAGAACTGTTTGTTACGCTTAGTCTCTGTT